>NW_012105342.1:854731-858519 GCF_000951045.1 Mandrillus leucophaeus | reverse complement strand
AACGCATAAGCAGCTGATGATAGGGGCAGGGAAAGCATCAGAATGTAAGATGAACCAGGAGCATTTTATAGTGCTAGAAAATTAGAATTACAAAAAATAAATAAATAAAATAAAAATAAAACGACAACAACACCACAGTAGAGGGTGGGAGAAAATGGGAAAACTGAGTGTCAAAAGGAAGCAGGAGCCAAATGGCCAAAGGTTGAATAACTTGAGCAACAAAATAAATACCCACACTATTGAATTACAACCTAAAGACCAAAATAAATAGACAGGAGTCTATATTAATGTCGCAATGACTAAATTAACAATGGAGGAAGAGACCAATTTTCCTTAAAGAAGAATTCCAAATCAGAAATGTGAAAAACGAAGGAGGGAAATAGAAAGTCACCCCTAGAACATCACGGTGATTGCTGCTGAGCCCAGATCCACTCTGGAATGCTAACACCAGTGCTTGAAATTTTAAAAGGAAACAGGATATTTGCATGGTCTGGAAGTATCTCCCCCAGAGTATTTATTAATCACTATGGTTTTAACTCATGTCTACTAATTCTTTGACACGCTCTCCTCCAGGAGGCAAAGCTTAATCCTCCTCCTCTTGAGTGTGGGCTGAACTGAGTGACCGGCTTCTAAAGAGGAGTAAGGGAGGGGAAAGACGGTGACTTCACAGAGGAGACACCTGGCAGACACCAGCCTGGCCAGGTGATCAAGGTTAACTCACCAGTAGTAAGTCACATGTTGACATCATGATATGATGTGATGAGGGGGGTACCTCACCTGTGCGGTGGTCTTCCTCAAATTCGTAACTCCAGTCTAACAATAAGAAAACATCAGACAAACCCAAATTGAAGGATATTCTACAAAATACCTGATCCGTATACTTCAAAGTGTCAAGGTCATGAAAAACAAGAATAAGAAACTGAGATTAGAGGAGATTCAAGAGATATGATTAAATGAAACATGGTACCCTGCATAAAAAGACCATTAGCAGAAAAACTGGTGAAATCCCAAAAGTCTGTAGTTTAGTTATTTTTAGTTTTGACAAACGTATGATGGTTCCAGGAGATGCTGACTTTTGAACAACTCTCCGCTTCCGTGTTAAATGACTAACACAGTAGTCCCCTCACTTCCTTTTCCTGTTCTAATGCCAGATACCAGCCAAAGCACGTCATTTTGCATCGTTCTACATGTGGGGAAATATTTTTTATTCTGCATATAATAGACTAGTACGCATTAATCAAAAAATTTTCTGCAATAGCCTTAACTTTTCACCTATAAAATTACAACCCTCACCTTCCAACACTAGCATGAAGAAAATGGTGACTCCCAGGTTTCCACGTCTTACTGGAGAAAACCACAATTAACGTCACCACAAATATCCAGTTTCCAACGTTAGCTCAGCTGCCATTCTGTGTGTTCCTGTTCCTCAGTCATACTCAGTTCACCCGTGGTTCCTGTCCTGCCTCTCACCATGGGGTCGGCAGGGCCCAGGATGACAAGGGGCCTCCTTGCCTCTTCCGCTGTCAGCATCCTCTGCCTCAGGGCTGCCATCATCGCTCTCCCTCCTTTTCCTGAATCCCAGCGCCACTGGCTCCTCCAGGGCCCCCTCCAGGGGTTATCCCCTCCCCTGCCTCCACTCTGTCTCTACACAGTCCTCCCTCCCATGAGCAAACGCACCCACACTGTCTCCCTATCCCAAAAAAGAACCTTCCTCAGTTCCTCAAAACATTAAACACACAATGACCATATGATCCTGCAATTCCACTTCTGGGTGTATACCCAAAAGAATGAAAGAAGGGAGAGGCATGTGTACCCCCACGTTCACGGCAGCATTACTCACAATAGTGAAAAGGTGGAGGCAAACCAAGTGTCCAGCCACAGATGCATGGATTGACAAAATGGAGTCCATCCACAGACGCGTGGATTGACAAAATGGAGTCCGTCCACACAATGGAGTGTTATTCAGCCTTAAAAAGAAAGGAGATTCAGACACGTGTCACAACATGGATGGACCTTGAGGACACTGTGCTGAGCAAAATAAGCCAATCACAAAAGGGCAAATATGTGTGATTCCACTTCTGTGAGGCCCCTACGGTAGTCAAATTCTTAGAGACAGGAAGTAGAGTGGTGGTTGCCAGGGCCTGGGGAGATGGGGGAATGTGGACTTCGCCTTGAATGGTGAATGGATACAGAGTTTCAGTTGGCGAAGATGAAAAGTGTTCTGTGGATGGATGGTGGTGGTCATACTAAGGTTACTAATAATCCCCCAAATGCCCGATTCCATCACCCATTCTCAGAACTCCATGGCATCTGACACTGCTCACCAACTTCTACAGTAGTAAGCCTGCTGCGCCCCGGCTGTTGTTCTGCAAGTGTTGAGGGACAGTTATATGTGTGTGTGCGTGTGTGTGAATATATGTTATGAATTATACTGGGTGTGCATTTATGTACATATATACATATAGACAATGTTTTTATAATTCCACTTACTGAACATCTACTACCATTACCAGATATTACACAAGTATTTACATTCATCATCCCATATAATTCCCCCCAAGAAGCCCTGTATTGCTTCCTGACTCCATCTACACCACCACCAGTTGTTTCTTGGTTTCTTTGCTGGCACCATCATATGGTAGAGTCCTTGAGGTTCCGTTCCTCCTCATCTGCCCAGGTGAACTCATGCACTTCCATGCCTCACCGCCATCTCTGTGGTGAGGGCTCTGAGTCTTCCTTTCCAGCCCAGGCCCGTCTGCTGAGCTCCAGACACCACACCCATGTGTCCACCCAGCATTTCCCATGAGCCTCTCAGAGTCAGGACAGCCAATACCAACCCCATTCTCTCTCCATCCCTCCCTCCCAATTCCACTCCAGCATCTATGCTCCTTGTTTTATAACTTGTGTTGCTGTTGTCCCCCTGAAGCACTGAGGGAAAGGAAAAGCCTCCTCACTGGGATTCCTAATGGAAGCGTTTGCACACAGTGACCCTCCCAGCACAGACCCCTTGTTAATAGAAGCACCAGGAACAGAGTATGTTCAAAGTCAGATAAGCGTTGTAAAAACTAGTATGGGGTCAGAGTGGAGATCATTTTCCAAACCAACCATCCGAACCACCTCGTGGCCATCTGGGTAAAGACTGGGTTCTGCCTCCAGCAAGCCACTCTGACTTGGGAAGACCGTGTGCAACTATCTTTGAGAAACACAGCCACATGCTCCTTGGCTGGAAATGATCAGAGGCTCTAAGGAGTGTAAAAAGGGAGCACAACCCTGATTCTAATTTTTCTTCTTGGAGAAATCATGTTTTATTTTTCGTATCAAAGAGGGGGAGTTCTGTGGGCAGAGTACTCTGCCGAGAACCAGTTCTGTTCTGCAACTTGTCCCAGTCATCAGGAAAACACGTGTTCCAGGGAAGCCCCCATCAGGGCACACACAGTCCCAAATCAGGGCATGCTGTCACCTCCTCTCATTCCCTCGAGAGCCCACCTGGCCAGAGAGGCTCCAGTGGCCTGACTGGAGGGCACATTAACAACACGGAGGGTCCCCGTGACCCCCGGCCTGGAAAGTCAGCCTCAGCGATGGGGTTCTTGGGGCCTCTTGGACTGGGAAAAACGGAAGATGAAAAGACTGTTTGCACTTGTGAGCGATGCTGGCGCTGCTCACTATCCATATTTTACTCTCCCCAAATAAAACTGCACACTTGATCTGTTCACATCACAAAGCCTCCGTTAGAGCCCCCAGAGGTGCCTGCTCCCAAAACGGCAGTGTCAGGCCAGCAACCTCAGTCC
>NW_012105342.1:838918-854681 GCF_000951045.1 Mandrillus leucophaeus | reverse complement strand
GTTCTGTGGATGGATGGTGGTGGTCATACTAAGGTTACTAATAATCCCCCAAATGCCCGATTCCATCACCCATTCTCAGAACTCCATGGCATCTGACACTGCTCACCAACTTCTACAGTAGTAAGCCTGCTGCGCCCCGGCTGTTGTTCTGCAAGTGTTGAGGGACAGTTATATGTGTGTGTGCGTGTGTGTGAATATATGTTATGAATTATACTGGGTGTGCATTTATGTACATATATACATATAGACAATGTTTTTATAATTCCACTTACTGAACATCTACTACCATTACCAGATATTACACAAGTATTTACATTCATCATCCCATATAATTCCCCCCAAAAAGCCCTGTATTGCTTCCTGACTCCATCTACACCACCACCAGTTTTTTCTTGGTTTCTTTGCTGGCACCATCATATGGTGGAGTCCTTGAGGTTCTGTTCCTCCTCATCTGCCCAGGTGAACTCATGCACTTCCATGCCTCACCGCCATCTCTGTGGTGATGGCTGAGTCTTCCTTTCCAGCCCAGGCCCGTCTGCTGAGCTCCAGACACCACACCCATGTGTCCACCCAGCATTTCCCATGAGCCTCTCAGAGTCAGGACAGCCAATACCAACCCCGTTCTCTCTCCATCCCTCCCTCCCAATTCCACTCCAGCATCTATGCTCCTTGTTTTATAACTGTGTTGCTGTTGTCCCCCTGAAGCACTGAGGGAAAGGAAAAGCCTCCTCACTGGGATTCCTAATGGAAGCGTTTGCACACAGTGACCCTCCCAGCACAGACCCCTTGTTAATAGATGGGTAGGAAGCACCAGGAACAGAGTATGTTCAAAGTCAGATAAGCGTTGTAAAAACTGGTATGGGGCAGAGTGGAGATCATTTTCCAAACCAACCATCCATACCACCCCGTGGCCATCTGGGTAAAGACTGGGTTCTGCCTCCAGCAAGCTACTCTGACTTGGGAAGACCGTGTGCAACTATCTTTGAGAAACACAGCCACATGCTCCTTGGCTGGACACGATCAGAGGCTCTAAGGAGTATAAAAAGGGAGCACAACCCTGATTCTAATTTTTCTTCTTGGAGAAATCATGTTTTATTTTTCGTATCAAAGAAGGGGAGCTCTGTGGGCAGAGTACTCTGCCGAGAACCAGTTCTGTTCTGCAACTTGTCCCAGTCATCAGGAAAACACGTGTTCCAGGGAAGCCCCCATCAGGGCATACACAGTCCCAAATCAGGGCATGCTGTCACCTCCTCTCATTCCCTCGAGAGCCCACCTGGCCAAAGAGGCTCCAGTGGCCTGACTGGAGGGCACATTAACAACACGGAGGGTCCCCGTGACCCCCGGCCTGGAAAGTCAGCCTCAGCGATGGGGTTCTTGGGGCCTCTTGGACTGGGAAAAACGGAAGATGAAAAGACTGTTTGCACTTGTGAGCGATGCTGGCGCTGCTCACTATCCATATTTTACTCTCCCCAAATAAAACTGCACACTTGATCTGTTCACATCACAAAGCCTCCGTTAGAGCCCCCAGAGGTGCCTGCTCCCAAAACGGCAGTGTCAGGCCAGCAACCTCAGTCCTCACTGGACAGAAACCAGGGGCGGGGCCAATCCTCTCTCCGTCCCAGCCCTTTCAAACCAAAGACAGCGTCTCTGAGAAGGAGAGAAACCGCATGTTCTCACGCTGAGATACAGTGTAGATCTGTGATCGGCACCTGCGAGTTCCTTGGGTACCTCTTGCTGGGACAGAACGACAGGTTTCTGAAGGTTCTGGCCCTTGGCCTCTACATTTGTCACCACTCCTGTGGTCACTCTTCAGTGGAAGCTGCTCACCAGCCTCCTTGTCCCACACGTAAAAGCCAAAATGAAGGGCCCCACAGCACCACTGTCATTGGAATCCT
Source organism: Mandrillus leucophaeus (assembly GCF_000951045.1). Taxonomy (NCBI): domain Eukaryota; kingdom Metazoa; phylum Chordata; class Mammalia; order Primates; family Cercopithecidae; genus Mandrillus; species Mandrillus leucophaeus. Next base: position 852,786 of record NW_012105342.1, on the reverse strand, counting down.
TCAGACACTCCCCACCCACCTTGTTCAGTGGGAAGCCATGGTTCCTGCCAGCCCTTCCAAAGCCCAGGAACCTCTCCCTGTGCTGACATCCAAAGATGCCCGGCGTTCCCAAACACCAGAAATCCAGGGAAGAGGTCCTGCCTTGGCGATGAGTACATTAGGAAATAGTCAAGGAGCAGGATTAAATAATTATACATTAGCCCACCAAAACAGACTCCGGGCAACCATGACGCTGAAAATCCCATGAGGCCCACGGTCTGGCGGGTGTTTCTCGCCCACTGGAGGCCGGATGCGTGAACATGAGTGTGTGCACCGAAAAGTATTTGAGGCAGAGCTCAATCCATTAGAGGTTTATTTTGCCAAGGTTGGGATGTACTCAGGCAAAAGAAACACAAGTTACAGTAGGGTCTGCGGCCTGGGCTTTTCTCCAAAGAGGGGTCTGGGAAAGAGCAAGCAGGAGCAGAAAAGGAGGGGGGTGGCCATGAGACAAGTGGTTACATCCTCGGAGGCTTTGACTGGCGTTCAGTGAATCTGCGTCTTACATATGAAGAGAAGCGGGGAGGGGAAAAGTCAAGTATGCATTCTTCTCAGGCTCAGCAAATCTACATTTTACGTAAGCAAGCATGTGAAATCACGGCTATCCATTGTGGGGTGCGGGATAAAAAGGAAGGTGGTTTTTTGCATGACTCGGTTCTCAAGCTTAACTTTCCCTTTGGCATCCTGAGTCTGGGGTCAACAGCTTTCTTTTTTTTTTCCTTTCTTTTTTTTTTTTTTTGAGAGGGAGTCTCGCTCTGTCGCCCAGGCTGGAGTACAGTAGCTTGATCTCAGCTCACTGCAACCTCCACCTCCCAGGTTCAAGCGATTCTCCTGCCTCAGCCTCCCGAGTAGCTGGCACTACAGGCACCCACCACCATGCCCAGCTAATCTTTGTATTTTTAGTAGAGACGGGGTTTCACCATATTGGCCAGGCTGGTCTTGACCTCCTGACCTTGTGATCCGCCCACCTCAGCCTCCCAAAGTGCTGGGATTACAGGTGTGGGCCATCACACCTGGCCCGCAGATTTCATTTTCCTTTCACAAATGCGTGGTCTACCGGGCAAGCCCTGAGATGAAGATGGCTAGAGAGGCACCACAGTCCCTGGAGGGGGACCCTGGCAGGCGGTCCACGGCCACTCAGGCTGAGACCCTGGCTCTAGAAAAGGGACAAAGTGCAGGTACCAATAAGGTTTAAGGATGAAGGTATCAGACTGTGGACCAAGACTGGAAGAAAAAGGGCAGCCCACCCAATACTGACCCCCGCCTCCTCACAGAAGAGCAGATGTGTTGGGGTGGCAATGTGCCCAACTGCTATGGTCTAAATGTTTGGGGCCCCCCCAAAATTCCTCTGTTGAAATCCTAACCCCCAATGTGACTGTATTAGGAGGTAGGGCTTTTGGAGGTGATTTGGTGATGACGGTGGAGCCCTCATGAATGGAATTAGTGCTGAGATACTGGGATTTACAAGAAGAAATATATATCTGCTCTTCTTATTTCCTGGCAGGCAGCTCCTAACACTTGGAATCTCCAAGGTGATGTGTCTTTTTGTGTACTAATAAGATGAGTGGTAGTGAGGGGCTTCTGGACAGTCTCAGCATGGGAGCTGGTTGCCAAGTGAACCAATCCTGTGATTAGACTGTTGGAACTTTCAGGCCCACAATCCCACCACCACCTTAGGGAAGGGAAGAGGGGCCAAAGGTTGAGCTGATCAGCCAACAACCAATGATGTAATTGATCACGCTATGCAATGATGCCTCCAGAAAAACCTAAAATAACTGAGTTTGGAGAGCTTCCAGTTGCTGAGCACATGGCGGTTCCTGGAGGGTGGCGCCCACAGAAAGCTCCACACCCCTTTCCACATATAAGAGGTTACCCTGTGCATCTTCTCCATCTGGCCGTTCATCTGTATCCTTTGTAATATTCTTTACAATAATTGGATAAATGTAAGCAAAATTGTTTCCCTGAGTTCTTGAGCCATGCCAGCCATCCCACTCCTGAGGAAGGGAGTTGTGAGAACCCCAATTTATAGACCATCAGTCAGAGGTACAGGTCACCACCTGGGACTTGCAACTGGCATCTAGAGTGGAAGTATCTGAGCCCTCAGATACTTGTTTCTCAAGATGGTCACCTGGTAGCATGGTGGGTCACCAATCTCCGTTGACACAAGCCCTCCTAAAACAGCACCTCGGGGAGGGAGCCTCAGTGGGCTCCAGCACTTCGTGAATGATGGGATTCTGCGGATTCAAAACGAAGGCACACCACTGACCTTCAAGAACCTCCTGGGCAGCTATCTCCCAAACATTCCGTCCTCATATAAGTATCTTCGTAACATGGACTTCACCTACTTCCAGAACGTCAGGATGGGTACCCAGGACAGCTCCGACTGCCTGCTGCTTAAAATCAAGCCCAGGTCAAAAAGCCCTCTCTGTACTGTCCCTGACGTGCATGTAAGAGACTGTTTCCTACAGTGTCCTAGTACTGAATGTTGACACTGACCTATGAAACTAAGTGTGGTACTTACTGTGAGGCAGAGAAACCATCAACCGACCACAAGGTTTGTTCCAAGAACAAATCGAGACGAACCAATAATGCAGAGGCTAATTTTTTCAAATTGATAATGATACAGTTCACATGCAAGAGCTTTTGAAAACTCTTCCATATGAAAAATATCACATGACATCAGTAGAGATGGAAATTAGAGTGCTCAACCAGGTGAATCAAATTTAATCCAGCTCTTTCCATCCTGTTTTCTGAGTATCTTGTAGTATTTTAAATTAGTTTTGAAAAATTAATCTGAAAGTATGAAAGACACAAATGAAATCTGGGTCTTGCAGAGATCTGATGGTCTAGGAGCCTAATTCCAAGAACACGTTTCTCCTGCAGCTCCACCCAGGGGTCTCTGCCCAACCCCTGGCCTGAAGGTGGTCTCCAGCCTGGGGTGGAGCACCTCCTTCCATAAAACAAACACCATTACTGCATCTACATGAAATGGCTCAAAAGAGTTAAGGGAGAATGTTGCCATCACTGAAGAATGGGCTGAATGAGAAAGAAAGAGTAGTAGACATTAAAAGTTTAATTGCCAGACTTAGCTTTTCCCTTAATCTGGGAAACTGACCTAATGAAAACAGAAGGGTCTCTGTGAAGCTGCCAAACTCAAAGGAGGCAGGGCAGCATGAAGAGACATCTGAAGGCAAGTGTGACATCCAAACTAGGAGACGCTCAGAGAAAGAAGCAACCAGGGACGGACGACCTCCATGAAGTGATGTGTTTGCGCTGAGGTGCTGGCCATGGTGCTGACGGGGTCAGCTTGGGGAGGGCCGGGGAGGCAGAAGATGAAGGCTTGATCACTGACTGGATAGAAAGACAGGGACAGGCAGAAGCAGCTTGGCAGGTGAAGTGCAGGCACAAATCCTTACCCTTCTCTGCTTTCAGAATGTGAATGATCACCCTTTACGTCCTTTATAGGACAAAAACCTCAGCAGAATAAATAACCAACATGTTAGTCACACTAAAGAACCACTCTGAAGCACATAAGAATAAGCAGAGTAAGATGAACATGACAAAAACTTTAATAGTAAAGAAGAAAACAAGTTTGTTACAATAAAAGTTACGCCAAACTTGTTACCAGAACAACGTGGTAGCTTAAGACTCAAGACTTTAATTATTTTTCTCATCCTCAAAGGTGCACTTCATGGTTTTACTAGATGAACATTTTGTAGAGTGCTATAATTCTCTATCTTTTAACTACACGTTCACACTATGGTGAAATTGGGAATATTCTAATATTTATTTGTGTTAAGAAGTATTTAAGCAGTCCCTTTCCTCTGCAAACTCACCGGTACCTGCTGTTTTGACTTTTTAGTAATAGCCATTCTGACTGGTGTGATATGGTATTTCATTGTGGTTTTGATTTGCATTTTTCTAATGATAAGTGATATTGAGCATTTTTTCATAGGCTTGTTAACTGCATGTAAGTCTTTGGAAAAGTGTCTGTTCATGTCCTTTGCCCACTTTTTAATGAGTTTCTTAGTTTTTTGCTTGTGCATTTGTTTAAGTTCCTTGTAGATTCTGAATATTAGACCTTTGTCAGATGTATAGTTTGCAAATACTTTCTCCCATCCTGTAGGCTGCCTGTTTTCTCTATTGATAGTTTCTTTTCTGTGCAGAAGCTCCCTAATTATGCACCATTTGTCAATTTTTGCTTTCGGTGGTGTTGTCATGAAATCTTTGCCAGTTTCCATGTCCAAAATGGTATTTCCTGGGTTATCTTCCAGCGTTTTTATAGTTTTGGGTTTTTACATTTTAGTCCTTAATCCATCTTCAGTTGATTTTTGTACTGGGTGAAGGGGAGGGGCCACTTTCAGTCTTCTGCCTATGGTTAGCCAGCTATCCCAGCACCATTTATTGAATAGAGAGTCCTTTCCCCATTGCTGGCTTTGCTGGTGGGGGTGTAAATTAATTCAATCACTGTGGAAAGCAGTGTGGCAATTCCTCAAAGAGCTAAAAACAGAACTACCATTCAGCCCAGTAATCCTAGTACTGAGGATAAACCCAAAGGAATATAAGTCATTCTATCATAAAGACACATGCACGCGTATGTTCTCTGCAACACTATTCACAGTAGCAAAGACATTGAACCAATCTAAATGTCCATCAATAGTAGACTGGATAAAGAAAATGTGGTACATATACATCATGGAATACGATTCAGCCATTAAAAAGAATGAGATCATGTCCTTTGCAGGAACATAGATAGCCATTATCCTTAGCAAATTAATGCAGGAACAGAAACCAAATGCTGCGTGTTCTCACTTACAAGGGGGAGCTAAACAATGAGAATACATGGACAGAAAGAGGGGAACAGCAGACTCCAGGGCTTACTTGAGAGAAAAGGATGGGAGGGCAGAGAGATTCAGGGGAAAAAAAAAAAAACTGTTGGGTACTATGCTTAGCACTCAGGTGAGGAAATAATCTGTATACCAAAGCCCCAAGTCATGAATTTACCTATATAACAAACTGCACTTGTACCCTGAACCTAAATAAAGGTTAAAAAATAAAAAGAAGTCTTAACAGCTCCAAACAAACAAGAGTAACTGCCCACTCCCTGCAGTGGTTCCCACTGAGCCTCTGGTGGCCCCACCCTAATCCCCATGGGGTCTGGAAAGAGTGGCCGGGTCCTCCCTGGCCCTTCGCTGATGATGGGGGGGGGGCAGCGCCCTCCCTCCACATCTCTGGCCTGCCCTCACCTGTTAGGTACTCTGGACTTCTCCACATCCTTCCCCACCCCTTCTCGCCTCTCCCACAGGAGTCTGCAGGACCAGGCCGGCAGGTGGCTCAGCTGAGTATCTGCAGACACAGCACACAGACCCCACAGAGAAAAGGCACTCCCAGACCACTGTTACAGACAGCTCATGTCGGGGCTGTGAAGGGCTGAGAGGAGCCAGTCACAAGTCAGGCAAGTCCGTACAGGGACACAGAGGGCAGGCAGAGGTCAGGGCAGCTGTGGAAGACTCGGGGCATGAGTGAAATGCATGGAAGGATGGTTCAAGAATAGCCCAGCAGCTCCCCTCTGCCCACCATGGGAGGGTCCTCACTATCAGTGAGGAACTAAGACTGCAGGCAGCGAAGCCGCCTCCCCACCGGAACCTTGCAGGGCTCCCTCGAGGGGCCACCACTGCTACCACAGCCACTGTCCTGCCCATCCCAGGACAGGGGCCCCTGACCTGAGGGGCCCCACCCGCTGAAAGTCCTGTTCACTGGCAAGCCTGGCTTGGAGGCAACGCTGGGGGCAAAGCCAGCGGGTCCTCCCCAAGCCTTCTGTGCAGACCCCTATGAAGAATCCTGCTCAGCAGTAGATATTTATTGTATTTTAACATCAGGGCCAAAAGCCACAGTTCACTTTTCAGTTAAGTAAACGTGTTTTCACTAAAGGGTTTAAAACCTTTTTCCTGAAAGAAGTGTTCTAGACTATCAAATGCCTACTGTTTATATTGTTAACTTTTACTCCTTTAAAATGCATGTTTTTTCTAAGCCGTGTTTTATACACTTTTCTATATAGACGACTCTCAATTAATTCCCTAAGCCAAACCCAGAAGTGTTTAACACACGCTTTATTGACACTCAGGCATGAATGACTAGTGGCCTAGAGTGTCAGCCACAGCAGTCTGCCTTCTTAGCAGCACTCACCCCTGGTACTGACAGCCCCTCACCCACCCCCATCTCCCATTCCCCATCCCGGAGCAGGCAAGAGGGGAAGTGGATATTGGGAATCCTGAGAGAGCAGGGATTTGGGGCAAGCAGTAACCAGAGAAGGGAACCCATAACCCTTCACCCCCGTCAGCTCCCAGAAGCCACTGAAACACCGGGAAGGAGGCCCTCATGCCACGTGGTGTGGAATGTGGCTCAACCAATGTGACGTGGCGAATAAGCAGAACACGGCTGCTTTGCTGTTTCATCTGCTTCTGTTTTCTCAGTAGTATCTGGCCTATCAGAGACAATTACACCCCACCACAGTTACAGTCCTACCTGCCTCTGAGTCCTAAGTGCAGGTTCTTAAGAAGAACAGATGGGAATCCTTCAGCGTCGTAGGGCAGGTGTGAGTCTGTGCTCCAGGCTCCAGAGACGCTTCTGCAAGCATGCTGCCCAAATCCACATCTTTTCTGCTACTGGGAGCTCTCTCATCTTTAAAATACGGAATGCATTTCTCATATTTGGAGAAATATATTTAACTGGTGTCTCAACGTAACACTTAAAGCAAAACCCAAAAGCAGAGGGTTGGGGGGGGTGGAGAGGAGCAGCCATATCCCAGCGGAGGGGCAGAAGGAAGAGAAAGAAGGCTTCGGGAGACCTGGTCAGGCGGCTGAGCGGCAGGGGACGCAGGACAAGAGGGCAGAAATGAATGGAAAAGCTGAGAGAGGCCGAGAGGAAATTACACCGGAGGAGGCAGAGCCAAGTAATGAGCAAACATAAAAGGAAATGCCTCCCTGCTTCCTGCCCTTTCTGAAATCACCTCGAGGCAACTGACCACACATAGCCTTCCATCACAATAAAAACGGAGATCAGAAATTTCCCGGCTGTTTAGTGGCCTGCCAATGCCACACCACAGTCACCGGCCTTCACTGAACACGCCGGTGCAGGGGGAGAGAATGTGGTAACTCCTTAAGAATCTGCACGTAAACCTCTGAGGCCGGTAGGACTGTTACTATGGTGTAGTGGTCACGGTGCTGCAAGGCACGACAGGACAATTTCACAGCCATGTGCTGGAAGTGGCGGAGAGGAGGAGGACTGGGCCTCACAAGCAGATGTAGTAACCCAGGAGTGAAAAGCACACATTTACTTAACCGAAAAGTGAGCTGTAGCTTTTGGCCCTGATATTAAAATACAATAAATATCTACTGCTGAGCAGAAATCATCACAGGGGTCTGCACAGAAGGCCTGGGGAGGACCCCGCTGGCTTTGCCCCCAGCAAACACAGAGCACAGACACCCCCACTGGCCAGTGCGCCCTGGGCTGGGCTGCATGCTTCCTGTTGATTTCTTGTCCAATGATGTCAATAATACATCCTCAAGGAAGGAAGTGGAGAACACACAGAAAAGAAGAAAAGAAATAACATGTATCACTACCAGGAAATAACCACTGCTAATATTTTGATGTATTTGCAATCAGGCTTTTTTTTTTTGTACATGTACATTATACAAAATTGGAATCCTACTGTACAGCAGGAATCTTGCTGTGTTCATTTAAAATAACAAGAGACCTTCTCCAGGCTGTTGAATATTCTTTGAAAGCATGGTTTTAATGGCCATAGAATCTGGGAATGGCATAGTATAGCCACCCTACTATTGTTAAGATATTCAAGCTGCATCCAATTTTTAGCTCTGATAAGTAAAGCTTCAGTGAGTCTCTTTACACATAAATTTTATTGCCATCTCCAATTTCAATATAAACCCTTAGAAAGCGGATGATTGAGTCAAAGAGCACAAACATTTGTTTTCCAGAAGGTTCCATCACTTGACATTTCCTCCACTGGAGTATGAGAGTATTTATCCTCCAGCACTCACCCGTACTGAGAATAAACATTTATAAGACTCCACCAGTTTGGTGGACCCAAAACAAAAATGAATTCTTTAAATTTGCATTTCTCTGATTACTTGTGAGGTTTGGTACTTTTCTATTTGCCTTTTATTTTTCTTCAGTGACTTGCCAACTGGAGTCCACTGCAGACTTGTTCCATTTGATGTTAATGTTTTCCTATTGATTTATGACTGCTTTTAGTATAATAGGGATGGATTGGCAGATGGACAGCGTATGTCCTGATTTGCCAATTCTGTTGATGGTCTTTGACACACACAGGATGCTAATGGATGTGTGGTCAATTGTATCACACTTTCTCCTTATTATGACTTCCATTGCAAGTAGAGTGTCATGGTCCTTCAGCCTGGGATCCAGACTCAGCTCCCCCACTCACTACCTCAGTGACCCTCTCTTTGCCTCAATTTCCTTGATTGAAAGTGCAGGATAATGAGAGTGCATTTAATCCATATAGTTACTATGTGGCGCCCAGCCTCAGAGATGGCCCCAATGCCCCCCACCTCCTATAACGGCATTCACATGTAACCCCCGCAGGTCCAGCCAGCAGGGACCAGGGCCTGTGAACAGCCATGAAGTGCACTTGGAGGCAGATACTCCCCAGTAGTCCCTGGAGATGACGCAGCTCCAGCCAACACTTTGTGAGATCCTCAGCCAGAGGCAACCTGCAAAGCTGTGCCAAGATTCCTGGCCCACAGAACTGGGAAGTAATACACATTCGCTGCTGTAAACTGCTACGTTTAAGGGTGATTTGCTATGCAGCAGGAGATTACTAATGCATTATACATGTAAAGCACTTAGAACAGTGGCTGTGGTAGATCACACAAAAAAGGCCTAACACGTTGACAGTCCTCCCATGGAAAGAGGAAATCCTTCTCCACCTAGGGTAGCTCAGTGATTGTGTGATCTGCTCTGACCAATAGAGCTGTGGCAAACGTGAAGTCACCTACACACAGGAGCCTGCCTCTTGCAACTCCTGAAACCCTGCTCCCTCCTTGTGAAGAAGCCCAGCCTGCTGGGGGATGAGACCACAAGGCCCATCAGCCCTGCTCACCCAGCTTGCAGACAGCCATCCTAACTATGCAGCCCATCACTCCTGCCCACCCCAGCTTACAGGCAACCATCCTAACCATGTGGCGCATCACCCCTGCCCATCCCAGCTTACAGGCCATCAACACATGACCATGAGTGAGCCCAGCAAAGACAGCCACCCAGCCAAGCCCAGCCTGCATTTCCAACCCAAATCACCCACTGAGTACGTGGTTGCTGGTGGAAGCCACTATGTACTGGAATGGTTTGTTACATAGCATTTGATACCTGATACAGCTGCCATCCTAACCATGTGGCCCATCACCCCTGCCCACCCCAGCTTACAGACAGCCATCCTAACCATGTGAGGCCATCAACACACGACCGACCATGAATGAGCCCAGTGAAGACAGCCACCTACCCAAGCCCAGCCTGCATTTCCAATCCAAATCACCCACTGAGTAAGTGGTTGATGGTAGAAGCCACCACACTCTGGAATAGTTTGTTACACACCATTTGATACCTGATACAGCTGCCATTATTACTACTATTATTGTCTTGGGATCAGTTACATGGTCATACATATTTCTTAACAGTATATTTATGCTTTTACTTTTTAACTAACCCAAAGGAAACTTATTTTTGTATATGATATTAGGTGAGGACCAAACAATGTTTTGCCACACAGCCAGTTCTCCTTTCTTCATAAAACTGCAACATCTTGCTTTCATATATTAGAATCCAGAGCAGGGGCTCCCAATCCCCAGGCCACAGACCAGTATTAGTCCATGGTCTGTTAGGAACCAGGCCACACTGCAGGAGGTGAGCAGTGGGCAAGTGAGCGAAGCTTCATCTGTATTTACAGCTGCTCCCCATTGCCTGTGTCACCACCTGAGCTTTGCCTCCTGTCAGATCAGCAGCAGCATCAGATTCTCATAGGAGCATGAACCCTATTGTAAACTGTGCATGTAAGGGATCTAGGTTGTGGCTCCTTATGAAAATCTAATGCCTGATGATCTGTCACTCTCTCCCATCATTCCCAGATGAAACTGTCTAGTTGCAGGAAAACAAGCTCAGGGCTCCCACTGATTCTATATTATGGTGATTTGCATAATTATTTCATTATACATTACAATGTAATAATAACAGAAATAAAGTGTACAATAAATGTAATGTGCTTGAATCATCCTGAAACCATTCCCACCCCCTCCCCATCCATGGAAAAAGTGTCTTCCATGAAACCTGTCCCTGGTACCCAAAAGGCTGGGGACTGCTGATGTAGAGAATCTGGGGATATCATTTCTAGTGATCATTTCTATTGGTATAGTATTAATAGTAAATCTTGACCCAATACCGTACAGCTGGTTTGTTTTCATTTTGTCAGGATAATACGGCATGTTCTTTCTACTGAGGCATGGCAGGAGAAATGCTCACTAATCTGAGTGCATGGAAGAGGAGGGGTAGTGAAGTTGCTGGGGCAGGTGCAGGAGGAGAGGGAGAGCAGCAACAGGAATCAAGACACAGACACAGTCACAGTCACCAAGGGGTGGGGGTGACCTCAAGGCTATTTTTTGTCTGAAACAGAAACAAAACCTGCCCTAACTTTCTAAGTCAGTCAGCTGCCAAATTTCACAAGCTCATTCTGAGCAGGGCACTAGGCCCTGTGAAGGGGTTGGTAAGGTGCAAAGAGCATGTGGGAAGACAGTGCCCCCTCCCAGGTGTTCACAGCCTCAGAGGGGAGACAGTGCCACCTACAAAACCCTGGAGAAAATATGTATAAACCAAGAAGAACACAAATTAATACAACACAAATAACACAGAACGGAAGGAGCGCTTAGAAGCCCCACATGTCAATCATGGACGGCTACTTAGAGGAAAGTTTTCAGATCCTGAGGAACAAGATCAGCAAAGAGGGGTGTGTGCAAAGGCAGGAGGCTGGAACGCGTAATTCATGTGGACTCATCAGTTACTTGGTTAGTGTAAAAAGTCTAAACAGGTACACTACGCAGTGAGGCTGATGAAGGCATAGGGGCCAATCTGATGGAAGATCTTCAATGTTAGGTCTGGTCTTCAAAAGAAATGAGCAAATGATGTGTGTTTTTAGGTAACGAGAGTAAGAAACTACAGGTTGTGTACCTTCACAGGGCCCCGTGTTCTTGACACGGTTCTGTGACATTCGCAACATTCCCAAGCGGCTCCAGCAGAAGGAACTGCCTTCCCTAGAACTCTCAAAAAGGAGCGCGACTTCCCAAAGGAAAGGAAGCACAGAAGCTGGCATGGTTCCCAGGGGAAGATGCCTGAGCGGCCAGCCGGACCCCAGTCCTCTCGCACATCCAGTCGGAACGTCCCTGCCCCCGTCATCACTTGGTGCAGAGCAGGCACGGGCCAGCTAAGGAAATGACATCTTTGCTTATTTTCAAATTGTACTGAATATCAGCTTTGAGCCTCAACGTTTAGAAATGAAAACACAAGCATGAGCATGGTCCTGGTCTAAGGATCCATCCACGGCTCTCAGGACAGCCACGTCTTCTGTGTCCCCTACAGAGCCTCCCATGGTGGCAAGGGGCTGCACTGTGCAGGAGAGCAGGCCTGGTGCCTGCTGGAAAGGGGCATCACGAGAGACAGGCACTTGGGGCAGAGGCTCAGCTGCAGTCACAGCAGCCCTGAGCCTCGGATAGGGCCTGTCCTGCCAGCGCTGGCACCTGCTGCCGGGGCCCAGTTATACTGCCTGTTCCTTTGGCTGTGTTAATGAGGGCCTCTCTAACTAGCAGTGGAGGCCTCTCGCTTCCCCATCGGCATGAAGCTGCTAAGTGTGCCCCAAAACAGTTGAAAGTGTCACACGGGAGAGACATACTCAAGAGAAACTTCTGCTGCTCCTTGGGTTCCAGATTTGCAGTCTGATTCTGCTTGCCTCCATCAAGGACCACACGAACCCCAAACTCCATACAAGAACACTGCAGGCCAGTGGGAACCTACTGCCTGTAGCCTGCAGGATGAGGCGCGGCTTCCTCACACCTGAACCAAGAGCACCAGCTGTCTCAGCCCACAGAGCCCAGGCCTGGCAAGGAGCTGGAGCCTGTATTAGTCAGGTCTCTCCACAGAAACAAAACTGACAGGACACATCTATCAGAGGAAATGCGTTACAGGAATTGCCTCACACAATTACAGAAGCTGAGAAGTCCTATGACCTGCTCTCTGCAAGAGGAAGACCCAGGAAAGCTAGCATGTCAGTCAGTGTGAGTCTAAAGGCCTGACGACAGGGTTCTAAGGCCCAAGAACCAGCAGCACTGATGTCTGAGGGCAGGAGACAATGAATGTCCCAACTCAAGTAGAGACAGCAAATTTGCCCTTCCTATGCCTTTCTGATCTATCCGGACCTCCACAGACGGGAGGATGCATGCCCACACTGGAGGATGCATGCCCACACTGGAGGATGCATGCCCACACTGGAGGATGCGTGCCCACACTGGCGGATGCATGCCCACACTGGCGGATGCGTGCCCACACTGGCGGATGCGTGCCCACACTGGAGGATGCGTGCCCACACTGGAGGATGCGTGCCCACACTGGAGGATGCATGCCCACACTGGCAAGGGCAGATCTTCTTTCCTCAGTCTGCTCATTCGAATGCTTATCTCCTCCTGAAACACCCTCACAGACACAGCCAGGAATAATGTTTTACCAGCACCCCTAGCCCAGGCAAGCTGACACAGAAAATTAACCATCACGGAGCCTCAGGCACAGTAGAGAAGGAAAGCAATCCCGAGCCCACCAAGCCCTCTACCCAACCCCTTCAGCTCTTCTCAAAGTCACCCTGCCCCTCATCCCAATTTGGGGGCTTCCGATCCCTGCCCTGGACTTGGAGGTGACCCAGGAACGATGCACTTGAGATGAGCCAAGGTCAGGTCACGCCTCCTCTGGATCCTCAGTTGACCCAACTTCTCCAGCACCATAATGTCAAATAATCATAGCTAATGGTACATTTTTATATGAAAAGGGAGGATTCTCTGCTGAGGATAACACATGCTTTAACACAAACGTTTTTTCTGGATTGTACTCATGTTCACTTTCAGCAGAACACATCTCCTCTGACTTCAGGAAATCATTCCCTTTCTTTAATGGGGTAGTACTTTTTCCATAGACTCCTTGGTACCTTTTCTCAGTTTGCTTTTCCTCACATGAAGGAGACTCATCCAGAGTCAGGGCTTGCTAACGGCAGGCGTGGATTCAGCAGGTGTCCCCACATGTTCCCAGGCGCAGAGCGAGAGGAATAGACCCAATCCCCAGGGCAGGCAACCTTCACCCAGGCCAGCTGCCACGCAGGGTTGACAAGGGATTTTTTTGCACCCACTGACTCTTTCTCCCACCCATCCAATCAACAGGGGTCCCAAGAAGCTAAGATTTCCATCATTTCCTGCTGCGGGGCTCAGCCAGCCTCCCGCGCCACTCCATGTGTCCCTAGGCAGACTATCAGTCCTGGTCCTTCTGGTCAACCCAGCTGTTTCTTAAAAAGAGACCTTCAAAGATGGGGTGGAAGGACAGGCATCTGGCCCATGGCCTGTGAAGAAGTGGCAGCTCTATGAAATCATTGGGGTGATACTTCCTGGGAGGGTACAGTGAATCCCATCGTCTGCCCTGAGGACAGGCACTCTTCTCTAGGGGGCAACGTAAGCAAGGCCAGTTCCACCATCCTCATAGATTACTTCTCACCCTTA
>NW_012105342.1:833502-834268 GCF_000951045.1 Mandrillus leucophaeus | reverse complement strand
AACAAACCCCACAATTCTTAAATCATCATGTCTAACTGGAGTCAAGTCATTAACACATTTGAGAAATTTAGCAATGACAAAAAGACGATTAGGATTCTTCTAAGCTAACAATTCCAAATTCTAACTAGAAAACCAAATGTTCTGGCTTACCGCCACAACAGAGAACAACTTCCAAGCCACTATCACCTCCTTTCCAATTAGTAAGCCATTGGTGCTGTGAATAAAACCTAGAAGTCAATTTTCTACAAACTCTAGCAGGAAAAAAAGTGATTCAGTTTTACAGTTATCTTCTGACCTGTTTTCAGTCTTCATGTAACAAAAAACTTGTCAAGTTACAACTTTCTTATAGTGCCTCATTATAGAACACTTATTCTATACAAATGGGATTTTCTCAAGACAATAACTACGGCATCAACACGAGGATGCCTGTAAGACATCCATATTTATCTATTTTCATGGCTGTTGGACATGCCCGACACTATCCCATTTTGTAAATGTATTGCCTTGCTCTGTGTGATGTTTGTGATAAATGCATTGTCACAGAAAGCCTCCATGACTCTTACTTCCCTTCATTTTATAAATGCCAAGTTTATTTAAATCTACTGTCACATGACTTTGTTAACCAAACACAGCTATTGAAATGGTGTTCTAAAGCAATGCTTCCATCAGTATCAACACATCAGAAAACACGAGTTGCTTCTCAAAACAATTTCTGATGGCCCGAAACATCCCAATATTTTGCTCAAGAAAGGTAATTTTTCATTGA
>NW_012105342.1:828999-831427 GCF_000951045.1 Mandrillus leucophaeus | reverse complement strand
GCAAGCTCTGCCTTCCAGGTTCAAGCGATTCTCCCTCCTCAGCCTCCCAAGTAGTACAGGCACCTGCCACCTCACCTGGCTAATTTTTGTATTTTTAGTAGAGATGGGGTTTCACTATCTTGGCCCTGCTGATCTCGAACTCCTGATCTTGTGATCCACTCACCTCGGCCTCCCAAAGTGCTGGGATTACAGGTGTGAGCCACCGCACCCGGCTAATTTTTGTATTTTTAGTAGAGATGGGGTTTCACTATCTTGGCTCTGCTGGTCTCGAACTCCTGACCTTGTGATCCACCCACCTTGGCCTCCCAAAGCGCTGGGATTACAGGTGTGAGCCACCGTGCCTGGCCATCATTTTCACCAGTTTTTAAGTGTACGATTCAGCAGCATTGAGTACATTCACTGTGTTTGCAACCATCACCACCACCCATCTTCAGAACGTCTTCCCAGACTGAAACTCTGTACCCACTGAACAACTCCGTGTTCCTCCCTACCCCCATCCCTGCCAACCACCATTCTACTTTCTGTCTCTGTGGGTTTGACTACTCTATGTCCCTCATATAAAGTGAAGTCATCCAGTTATTGATCCTTGTGTGACTGACTTATTTCACTCAGCACCATGTCAAGGTCCATCCATGTTGCAGCACATGTCAGAATCTCCTTCCTTTTTAAGGCTGAGTAATATTTCATGACAGGTGTAAACCACATTCTGTTTACCCATTCTTCCATCAATGGACACGTGCATTGCTTCCACGTTTTAGCTATTGTGTATCATGCTGCTATGAACATGGGTATGCAAGTCTCTCTTTGAGCCTCTGCTTTCCATCCTTTGAGTATATACCCAGAAGTGGGACTGCTGGATCACATGGTAATTCTGTTTTAATTTTTTGAAGAACCACTATTCTCATTTGTTCAGTGGCTCACACCTGTAATCCCAGCACTTTGGAAGGCTGAGGCGGGCAGATCACCTGAGGCCAGGAGTTTGAGACCAGCCTGGTTAACATGGTGAAACTCCATTTCTACTAAAAATTTAAAAAAATTAGCCCAGTGTGGTGGCGCCCACCTGTAATGCCAGTTACTCAGGAGGCTGAGGCAAGAGAATTGCTTGAACCCAGGAAGTGGAGGTTGCAGTGAGCCGAGGTCACACCATTGCACTCCAGCTTAGGCAACAAGAGCGAAATTCCAACTCAAAAATAATAATTATAATAATACAATTAAATTCCTCAAGATGAAAACAAAAGTGATGGCCAAGTGTCTGGTGTACTCTGCAAGTTCTGAGAACCACTGGGAGTCCCATCGCAACTTTTTCAGCAAACGAATACTCTCTCTGGGCATGACCCCTGTGTCCAGAGGACAGTGTCAGCCCAACTAGGCTCTGGGCAAGTGGCTGCAGCTTATCACAGAAAAAAGAAATTCCAACCAATGAGAATCCTCTACAATAAAATCAGAAACAGACTCCTAAGATATGTAGTTTCTACTCCTGTTGATAGTTTTTTAAAAAAAATGAAAGGTAGGAAGTTCTAGTTAATAGTGATAACTGGATGTTGTGCACCTACCTCTCTCCTCCTTCTTGAAACCTCCCAGGTGTAGACACACACGGACAAGGAGATGGGGAGGTGCCTCCAGGGGTAGGAGAGTCCAACAGCCTTTTCAAAGCCTTAACATGGACAAAGGAACGGCGACTGAGATGGCAGGTACATGGAGGGGGATGAGGAGGCTCAGGCCGATTCCCCTGCAGAACTCGGGAGCCTGTGGGTTGGAGCCATGGGGGCTCCAGGAGGCAGGCTGCAGAGACACCCACCAGGTTGAAAACCAGGGGTTGGAAAGAAGGCTTAGCCCAGGCGCCTCCGCCTGTCTCATGAAGCACTGTGACCACACACTTCAGAGGATACCGAAATCCAGTCTCTGGAGAGAGTACCAGGAAAGGTCCAGCGGCTCAGGGCTGAGTTTAGCAACCGACCTTCACGTGGTCCAGGGGCTGCTTAGGGGATAGGAGTTTTCTAAAACTGGGCATGTGGCTGCACAATTATACAATGTATTAAAAAACCACTGAGCTATAGATTTACAATAGGTGAATAGGACAGTCTGTAAATTATACTGCAACAAAACTTTTAAAATGCACAGATGAGAGACAGAGAGAGATAGAAGTAACCAAAATACCAAGGTACTATCAACTGGCAAGTTTTTGATTATTTTTTCCTGCTACCCAACAAAATATGAGTCTGAGAACAAGATAAGGTGAATTATTTTTAAAAATAAGAAATGATTTCCATGTGACACAGCAATTCCACTTCTGGGTACATACCCCAAATAACTAAAAGCAGGAACTCGAACAGATACCTGTGCACCTATGTTCATAGCAGGATTACTCACAGTAGTGGCATGATGGAAATAACCCAAATGTCCATCAATGATTGAACGGATACACAAA
>NW_012105342.1:826541-828159 GCF_000951045.1 Mandrillus leucophaeus | reverse complement strand
GCAGAGCGAGAGGAACAGACCCAATCCCCAGGGCAGGCAACCTTCACCCAGGCCAGCTGCCACGCAGGGTTGACAAGGGATTTTTTTGCACCCACTGACTCTTTCTCCCACCCATCCAATCAACAGGGGTCCCAAGAAGCTAAGATTTCCATCATTTCCTGCTGCGGGGCTCAGCCAGCCTCCCGCGCCACTCCATGTGTCCCTAGGCAGACTATCAGTCCTGGTCCTTCTGGTCAACCCAGCTGTTTCTTAAAAAGAGACCTTCAAAGATGGGGTGGAAGGACAGGCATCTGGCCCATGGCCTGTGAAGAAGTGGCAGCTCTATGAAATCATTGGGGTGATACTTCCTGGGAGGGTACAGTGAATCCCATCGTCTGCCCTGAGGACAGGCACTCTTCTCTAGGGGGCAACGTAAGCAAGGCCAGTTCCACCATCCTCATAGATTACTTCTCACCCTTACTATAAGAGGGCCTCATTTCTCCAGTCTTCACAGGTACAGTATTTTAATCCAACTAGAAGTTGTACATGATGTTATATAAAGATTATCGCCAACAGCCAGTTATTATCCCTAATCCCCTCAGAGACTAACTATACTGACATTCAGAAAGGTTAGGTGACTGCAGGGTTGAAAGCCAGGAGGGAGTGAAGCCGGGGTTTGCACAGCGCCTTGGCCTTCTCCCGTGAGCCCCACATGCAGCAAAACCTTGGCCCAGGAAGCCCACGGGCTCCCTTCTCACACTCTGTGTGGGGAATCCAACCTCTGGGAGGTAACTCTTCCATTAACACAACTTCTAATTCAATTAATTACTTGACTTGATAGGTTAGTTCCCTTTGTTACTACAAACACCACTACCTGCAAGCTATGGTAATATTATCAGGCTTCATTAAAAGTTATCAAGTAATTTACTTTCTAATAGAGGTATAAACACCTAAACACAGCTATTTCAGGCCAAATGAGGTGGCTTACACCTGAAATCCTAGCGTTTCTGGAGGCCAAGACAGGAGGGTTGCTTGAGGTCAGAAGTTCAAGACCAGCCTGGGCAACACAGCAAGACCATGTTACAACAAAAAACATTTTTAAAAATAGCTGGGTGTGGTGGTGCGTGCCTGTAGTTCCAGCGACTCGAGATGCTAAGGCACGAGGATCCTGTGAGCCCAGGAGCTCGAGGCTGCAGTGAGCCATGACAGCACCACTGCCCTCCAGCCTGGGTGACAGAGCAAGACTCTATCTCTTAACAACAACAAAGACAACTATTTCAGACTAAACGTTTAACTTTAAAAAAACGAAACAACGTATGTCTCAGTTACAATTCTTAAATCATCATGTCTGCCTGAGTGCCGTGGCTCATGCCTGTAATCCCAACACTTTGGGAGGCCGAGGCGGGTGGATCACCTGAGGTCAGGAGTTCGAGATCAGCCTGGCCAACACGGTGAAACCCCATCTCTACTAAAAATACAAAAATTAGCTGGGCGTGGTGGCGCGTGCCTGTAATCCCAGCTACTTCGGGAGGCTGAGGCAGGAGAATCACTTGAACCCAGAGGTGGAGGTTGCAGCAACCCGAGATCGCGCCACTGCACTCCAGCCTGGGCGACAGAGTGAGACTCTGTCTCAAAAAAC
>NW_012105342.1:814678-820171 GCF_000951045.1 Mandrillus leucophaeus | reverse complement strand
TCTCTTTGAGCCTCTGCTTTCCATCCTTTGAGTATATACCCAGAAGTGGGACTGCTGGATCACATGGTAATTCTGTTTTAATTTTTTGAAGAACCACTATTCTCATTTGTTCAGTGGCTCACACCTGTAATTCCAGCACTTTGGAAGGCTGAGGCGGGCAGATCACCTGAGGCCAGGAGTTTGAGACCAGCCTGGTTAACATGGTGAAACTCCATTTCTACTAAAAATTTAAAAAAATTAGCCCAGTGTGGTGGCGCCCACCTGTAATGCCAGTTACTCAGGAGGCTGAGGCAAGAGAATTGCTTGAACCCAGGAAGTGGAGGTTGCAGTGAGCCGAGGTCACACCATTGCACTCCAGCTTAGGCAACAAGAGCGAAATTCCAACTCAAAAATAATAATTATAATAATACAATTAAATTCCTCAAGATGAAAACAAAAGTGATGGCCAAGTGTCTGGTGTACTCTGCAAGTTCTGAGAACCACTGGGAGTCCCATCGCAACTTTTTCAGCAAACGAATACTCTCTCTGGGCATGACCCCTGTGTCCAGAGGACAGTGTCAGCCCAACTAGGCTCTGGGCAAGTGGCTGCAGCTTATCACAGAAAAAAGAAATTCCAACCAATGAGAATCCTCTACAATAAAATCAGAAACAGACTCCTAAGATATGTAGTTTCTACTCCTGTTGATAGTTTTTTAAAAAAAATGAAAGGTAGGAAGTTCTAGTTAATAGTGATAACTGGATGTTGTGCACCTACCTCTCTCCTCCTTCTTGAAACCTCCCAGGTGTAGACACACACGGACAAGGAGATGGGGAGGTGCCTCCAGGGGTAGGAGAGTCCAACAGCCTTTTCAAAGCCTTAACATGGACAAAGGAACGGCGACTGAGATGGCAGGTACATGGAGGGGGATGAGGAGGCTCAGGCCGATTCCCCTGCAGAACTCGGGAGCCTGTGGGTTGGAGCCATGGGGGCTCCAGGAGGCAGGCTGCAGAGACACCCACCAGGTTGAAAACCAGGGGTTGGAAAGAAGGCTTAGCCCAGGCGCCTCCGCCTGTCTCATGAAGCACTGTGACCACACACTTCAGAGGATACCGAAATCCAGTCTCTGGAGAGAGTACCAGGAAAGGTCCAGCGGCTCAGGGCTGAGTTTAGCAACCGACCTTCACGTGGTCCAGGGGCTGCTTAGGGGATAGGAGTTTTCTAAAACTGGGCATGTGGCTGCACAATTATACAATGTATTAAAAAACCACTGAGCTATAGATTTACAATAGGTGAATAGGACAGTCTGTAAATTATACTGCAACAAAACTTTAAAAATGCACAGATGAGAGACAGAGAGAGATAGAAGTAACCAAAATACCAAGGTACTATCAACTGGCAAGTTTTTGATTACTTTTTCCTGCTACCCAACAAAATATGAGTCTGAGAACAAGATAAGGTGAATTATTTTTAAAAATAAGAAATGATTTCCATGTGACACAGCAATTCCACTTCTGGGTACATACCCCAAATAACTAAAAGCAGGAACTCGAACAGATACCTGTGCACCTATGTTCATAGCAGGATTACTCACAGTAGTGGCATGATGGAAATAACCCAAATGTCCATCAATGATTGAACGGATACACAAAATGTGGCATAGACACACCGTGCAATATTATTTTGCTATAAATAGGAGGGAAATATTGACACATGCTCCAACACGGATAAACCTCGAGGATGTTATACTGAGTGAAATAAGCCAGCCACGAAACAACACCTACTGCAAGATGCCACTCATATGAGCTGCCCAGAGTCATCGAATTCATTGAGATGGAAAGGAGAATGTGGGGGTTCCAGGGGCTAGGGAGAAGGGAGATCATGTTCAATCGGGACCATTTCAGTTGAGGAAGAGGGAGTCTTCCGGAGATGGATTGTGGTGGTGGCTGCACAGCAATGAGAATGTACTTCATGCCACTGAACCGTACTCTTATCTTAAAAATGGCTAAGACAGTAAATGTTATGTTATAGATATTTCACCATGATGTATAAAAAAAAGATAAGGGATGCTATTTTTGCCCAGAAAAGAATAAAGGAAAAGAGGGACAGCTGAGAAACGTGGAAGTGGGTGTCCCTGCAACTGGGGGCACCTGCACAGCGTGAGGCAAGAACAGCCACTTTCATTACCAGCTTCTCAACACAATTTCACTTTGACTCTGTTGTACACCACACAGATTTTTAAGCATTAATTTTAAAACATGATGGAGAGTGGTGGAGATGAAGAAAAAAGTCAAATCATGGAAGCTACACACCAATAAGCCCAATGTCAATCACGGGCCAGATCTGAGAGGGGATTATCAGAGCAGAAGGCTCGTGAGTACTCCAGGAAGCAAGTGGTAGGCCAAACGCATCCCGTTTTCTCTTTTAATAAGGTTATGAGGTCGGCATATCAGAGGAATGCTACGCAGATGAGGGCCTTCATTTCAGCAAGAAGTTAACACAGTCTCTCGCGGGCCCTGTGAAGAGGAGGCGATGTGGAGACCCCCGGGCACGGAGACCGCTCACGGCACAACCTCGGAACTGCAGGAGCAGCTGGTCCAGTCACAGAGCTCTGGCCCCGCCTGGATGCAGGACAGGAACTTGTTTAAAACAGGCTGACAACATCGGGCCTGTACCCTCAGAGGCGAGCCTCCCAATCGACATGAGATGATCTCAACAGGCTGGAATGCTAACTTCTAAAGCGAACAGATGAATTTACCGGTGTTACAAATGTTCTGCATTTGGGGACCACAGTTCATTAACTGCCATGAGCCGCAGGCCACAGCGGAGAGGAAAGAAGCATGGGGCTTTAGAGGAGCAGCCCCTTCACCTGAGGCAGTGACGATGCAGGTGGGAGCTGCCCAGGCCATAGTGAAAACCACCCAATGTCTGCCCCCGACAACCCCCACTCAGCGCCGGTGCCACGTCCAAAGTGACAAGATGCCCAGAAGCCACCAGATGAAAACTGGGTGACCAGCCTTCAAATGTGCAAGGAGGAAAAAGAGCTACGCAGGGAATGGGCTGCAGAAGTGGTTTTCTCCGTTTGCAGGACTTCAATGTTGGAAGGAAAGTAAGGACATCTCTTGGTTTTCCAGGAAGAGCCAGGGAAACAGAATCACTGTCCAAAAATAGACTCGGCTCTAGTTCGAGCTGCCTGACAACTGAGCCGCGTGACGCGGCGCGCTCCCCATCCCCAGCTCAGGGAATCAGAGTGCCCACACATCAGAAACGCCCCCGAAGGACTGTGCACTCTGCAGAGGACTGACTTAAATGGACCCTAAACACCTTCTAATACCCTACAGTAAAAGAGTAACAGCTGTGAAAACAACAGCTTCCACTTGCTAAGTCCTGACGGCAGCCAGGCAATACGGGATGTACTCTAAAAGCTTCCTGACTCTGATTCTTCGGTTCCCAAATTGTATGGTCCATTATAAATATAATCAACAATCAAACCCCCAAAAATAAAGGTATTTCATATAAATCATTAGCTCTTTGAGATGACAGTTATACATAATTTTATGGTTCTTTGAAAGGAAGAGTTATCAAGTTTATAATAAAAATTGCCTAACGCTAACATTTAATTAGTCCTAATACCTGACCAGCTTCTTTCGAGATGTCAGGGTATGCCTAACAATGTTCAGATTTGATAAAGTCTCGAGGAAGCAGATAGCTCCTTCGTTTGCGGCCTGGGATCTGGCATTGCTAAAGCTAGACTGGGCCAGGCCTGGCTCTGCCAAATACTGATGAACTGCTAGGTTCATTCATTTATCCAACAAATATTTACTGAGTGCCAGTCATGTGTCAGGTGCTGTTCTCTGTACCTGCAGAGAGGGCAACCAGCCCCTGAGGCTGGAAGAATATGGTTTGAGGATCAGGAAAACCAAGATGATGGCATGATGGAGCGAGGCATGAGTTCAGCAAGAAGGGCCAGGGAGAGCAGCTCCGAGCATCAGTGCCTCAAAGAGCAGGTTAAAGAAGAAAGGAGGGGAGGACAAGAAAGCAACGAAAGAGACTACATAAGAGAACAATGAGGTGTGCTTTATGTTTCTGTCACGGTCACTCTGGCTGCTGGGTGGAGATGGTCAGAAGAGAGGCAGGAAAGACAGAAAAGAGACCAGCCAGCAAGGAAGACACTGCAGCCCCCAGGGGAGGGCCCAGGTGAGGACGCTGCAGCCCCCAGGGGAGGATGCTGCTGCTCCCAGGTAAAACTCGAGTTCCCCCAGAGGAGCAGTAGCAGGGGTGGAGGGAGGGAAGCCAGCCTGGGTGTGTCCTGCAGGCAAAGCGATGGGCAGGGCTAAAGGGAAAGGAGAAATCGAGATGCCCCTCAGGCTTCAGGAGTGAACAGTGGACAAGAAGGGAAGCCACGTTTTGAAGATGTGCTTAGGTGGTGTTCCACCCAAAGTTCAAATCCAAGTCACTGCCAAAATGCAACCTGCCAGACTCGTGATTTGTTCATCCATCAGTAAACAGGGATGGATAAAGGCAGAACATGCCTGTTCCCTTCAGAAACTAAACGGCTAGAATAAAGTACCGTTCCATTTCCAGGGTGGCTCGGCTACAATGCCAAGGTGATGGCCACCTGAGCATTCGATGGGAACACAGTGGGAGATGGAGGTGAAGGGGATGCTTTTGAAGGCTGCAGTGCTTTGTGGTTGGGCTGTCCTAGTTATAGGCCCTTCCAAGGCTGTGTCAAAGAGATTCAATGCACAGAGACCACCCGGTGAAACTACCACACCCCCCTGCTTTCATCACATCACTCAGAGGAACACATGTTACTCTGAAGAAGTTGAACATCCGTAGCCCAATTAAGACCATCTATGGCCAGGCACGGAAGGCATTGTCCAGCTCTGTTCCCCTTCCAGACTGGCCTTTCTGCAGCATGACTTACCAGCCTTCAATCACACTCTGTTTCCACTCCCCTGTGCCTAACTAGGGGTACCCACAACCCACTGCCCTTCTGTTATCCACTGGATGAACCCCGCCCAGCAATCACGGCCAGCTCCAGTTCTGCCCCTCCCTGAAGCCTCTTTTCATTGCTCCTGCCTCCAGATGCCAAACAAACCGCTGCCTAAAGACCTTGCACCAGAGTGCAGGGCTCACTGCTCTTTCTCCTGCGAGTAGATGGTACGGGCTGGATGGAACACAAGCTGCTTGAAAGCAAGATCATCATGCGTTGTTTTAATTCCCCTAAAGAACCTAGGACAGTGTTTCCAATTCTGGGAGCACCCTCCCTCCAATAGTGATCGACTGTAAAGCCATAAATATTTCTAAATGTATACTGCACATAATTAAGAAATTCCAAGACAGCAAATATTCATTTTATAAGCTGGTTCTGGGGGTGGGATCTAACTTGCATCACTAGACCACCAATGGTACCTAAATGCGAGTGATTAAGAAAAGACAGGCTGGAGATGGTGGCTCATACCTGTAATCCCAGCACTTTGGGAGGCCAAGGTGGGTGGCTCACTTGAGGTCAG
>NW_012105342.1:777871-813771 GCF_000951045.1 Mandrillus leucophaeus | reverse complement strand
CCCAGCTAATTTTTGTATTTTTAGTAGAGATGGGGTTTCGCCATGTTGGCCTGGCTGGTCTTGAACTCCTGACCTCAAAGTGATCCAGCCGCCTCGGCCTCCCCAAGTGCTAGGATTACAGGTGTGAGCCACCGCGCCCGGCCCCATGATTCCACTTCTGTGCAGTACCTGGAGTAGTCAGATTCACAGAGAAGTAGAGTGGTGGTTGCCATGGCAGGGGAGGGGAAACAGGGAGTTGGTGTTGAATGAGTACAGAGTTTCAGCTTGGGAAGATGAAAACGTTATAGAGATGGATGGTGGTGATGGCTGAGCGACAGTGTGAACGCACTCAATGCCACTGAGCTGTACACTTAAACACGGTTAAGACGATCAGTTTCACATATGTGTATTTTACCACAATTAAACATTTTTTAGTAAGTTAATTAAAAAAAAAAAGTCTCCCTTCCAGCTCCAAAGGCTACCTTTGACACAGCCTCCTGGAAGGAACCCAGCAGGTCCCCGTGTAAGACTCCGATTAAAGTTGCAAACTACCACCTCCATATTTCTATCTATAGTTGAATTTTCTTTACCACTAAAGAAGTACTTTTGTCTCCTTTTCCAAATTCAGTGTCCCTGGGTCATCAGAAGTAGGAGCTAAAACCACTGATTTTTTGACAGGCAAGCCCCAGAGGTTCAATATCATGTATGTTCGACACAGCTTTAAAAACCGCAGAATAGATTTCTTTAAATCACTACAGGAGCCCAAGACAAGATCAAAGAATGGATCCCAAATTAACTGAAAATCTTCATACACATACCACAGACAGTCACAGCGTGTGTGTGAACACGGGCAGGATCCAGCAAAGCCACTCGAGGTGGACAGAGGGGCTGCTCGGTGCCCCCCACTGCCGCGTTTGTTCTGTTGTATGGTTGAGCATCCGGAGGGTCCGCAGGCAGTGCCAGTCCACTGAGGTCACAGGTGAAGCCCACAGGCCCTAGGCCCTGCCAAGGGCTACAGGACACCTGTCAATCAGCAGGTGAGAGTACACTGACCCGCTTCATCTCAGGGAGCCTCCTGCCAGCTCCCTTGCAAACTTCATTCAGCTCACGCCTCCCTCCTTCCTGCCCAGTTCACCTCTGTTGCAATCCAAGGCAGGCAAATGCTTGTCACTCGGACGACCAGGCCCATCCTTCACCGCGGCTGCCGCTACTAATCAACCATGGGGTCTTTTCCAGGGAAGCCCAGACACACTTCGAAATCCTTCCCAGTCTTCCGAACACTGCCAGAAGCCACGATCAACTGGCCAGCATTGGCAGACGAGGTGACGCCTGTGACTCTTCCACTGCACCCTGAGAGCGGCCAGCTCAGGGCTCATGCTGCTGGAGGACACTCTGCCTTCAAGATGTCTGAGATGAGGCAGTCCCTCAAAGATATGCTAGCCCTGACAGTGAGCAGTTCCTCCTTGATTCTCTTCTAGATTAATATTTTAATTGGTAATTAATGTTCATTCCTTAATACCAAGTCACAATTAAAAATTGCTCCAGTCACAGTCATTTGACAAACGTCATGCCTTGTTTCACATTAGCAGCCACTATTACAGGTGATCACTACACCCACTCAAAACATTGACTATGGCTCCAAGTGGCTCTGCTCAGTAAACGGAGGTGGGGCATTGGAATTACTCGACATTTTCCTGCCGACTCCCGGATTCATCAAGCAGAGCGCAGCCCAATGCACTGGTTTTTGATAGTGCCCCACAGAGCCCCAGAGGATCTAGGGGACAGTTCATGGTCCTGGGTGGGGAGTTGCTAGGTGGAGAGGGTTGCAATGCCTGGGCCCCGCCTTCATTCAGATCAACTCCATTTCCACATACTGAGCTTCCTCATAAGATGTCATTGGCAGAAAAGGCTCCATCACTAAGAGTAAAAACGTTTCCCAGCTGTTGGCTAGTGCATTGTGCAGAGAGTGAACATGCACATGGAAAAAGCTCCAAGAAGGACTTCTGACCACCCAGGGGCCCCTCGAGCTGCAGGGGCAGCCAGCATGGACTGGGGTGTGCTACAAATAGAAAGTGAGGGCACAGGTGGTTGAGAGTAGGCACAGGAGAGAATAGAAAGACAAGCACAGAAAACAGAGAGATCCCGAGAGGTGTCAGGATAGCAGAGAGGCAGGACGGCAGCTACAAAGCGGAAGGAAGGGCTGGCAGATCGCTAGGAATAAAGGGAGTTGCAAAGCTCCAAGCCAATGCTCACCAGAGCCCACATGCCCACCATAACCCACACAGCAGCATGGAAGCCAAGGGCCACAAGAGGCAGCACACATGCACCGGGGCAATACGTAAGCCCCGCCCCTGCCAGTAGGACAGCACACCTCTGGTGCAAAGGCCCTGGTTGTTTCTTTGAAAACAATTAGTCACAGTGATCTACAACACACCGTTTCTCAATCTTTTTTCTATCTCATCCTTTCTTCTGAAAAAAAAAAGATTCTGAACAGGCTGCACGCATGTTCACCTGCACACGTGGAGATTTGGAGGCCCTGATCCAGCAGCCCCAGGAGAATCAGAACCTGCAGGCCAGATGCACAGCACTCTGGTTCAAGAGCAATGCTGACAGTGGTCACCCAAGGGGGAGTGGCCCCGAGGGCAGGGGAGGAGCAGAGGGTGGAAAAGCAGCAGCACGTGGTGAGGGCCTGGAAGGGCTGGGCCAAGCAACGGGTCAGTGAGCCCCCACAAGCCAGGGAGAGGAGCACCCCAAAACAAGGGCATCTCAGTGTGGAGAGTGGAGGGGGCTGGCTGGATCCAAGCAATGTCGTTATCCTAACCCTGCTCTATCTTCCCCCAAGAAATGCAAAGCAAGAATCATCATGAGGCTTCAATGTCCTCATGTTACAGAACAAAGCTCTTCTGATGGTGTTGCCTTTGTTGCGTTGTCTCCAACTCTGGGGATAACTTAACTGCTGAAGCCAGGCCCGTCATGGAATTCACCCAGTGTCAGCAGGGACAATTCAGGAAGAGGGGGCACCAGGAGGAAAACAGCTCTGGAAGGGCAGGTCTCGGAAATCCAAACCCACCTTAAAAATGGCACCATGATGAACTGTTCAGAAAAGGCAGCTCCGGCTTCAGTGTGTGAGTGTGTGAGTGTGTGTGTGTACAAAATATTTAACTATATATATACACATATATATATACACACACATATATATATTTGAGACAGAGTCTCGCTCTGTTGCCCAGGCTGGAGTGCAATGGCGCAATCTCGGCTCACTGCAACCTCCACCTCCTGGGTTCAAGCAATTCTCCTGCCTCAGCCTCTCAAGTAGCTGGGATTACAGGCTACCCCCCACCACGCTCAGCTAATTTTTGTATTTTCAGTAGAGGCGAGGTTTTACCATGTTGGCCAGGCTGGTCTCCAACTCCTGACCTAATGTGATCCATCCTCCTTGGCCTCCCGAAGTGCTGAGATTACAGGTGTAAGCCACCGCACCCGGCCTATAATCAATTATATTATAAGTTATTCTATAAAATAGTGTAATAATACATGTGATATACATAAAAAAATCTCCCTTTTCTCCATTTTTTAAAGATTTTAGGTTTAAGCATACAAGTACTTACATTTGACTACTAGAAAAAGAATAAAAAGTAGATTGTAACTCTCTGCTGAAGAATACAAAACAGCCACTTGCTGGTCAGTACACTCAGTCACCAGAGGAGTCTTCACAGTGGTCCCAAGAGGCCAGTTAGGAAGCAGGGAAAGGAGGCAGGTAGGTTCTTGGGGGTGAGGGCAGCAGGGGAGGGGCAGCTCAGCAGCACTCCCTGGACAGCTGGTTCGCCTGGGGCAGCTCAGCAGCACTCCCTGGACAGCTGGTTCGCCTGGGGCAGCTCAGCAGCACTCCCTGGACAGCTGGTTCACCTGGGGCAGCTCAGCAGCACTCCCTGGACAGCTGGTTCACCTGGGGCAGCTCAGCAGCACTCCCTGGACAGCTGGTTCACCTGGGGCAGCTCAGCAGCACTCCCTGGACAGCTGGTTCGCCTGGGGCAGCTCAGCAGCACTCCCTGGACAGCTGGTTCACCTGCTGGCCAGGATGGTGTTTTCCCAGCAATCTCACTTGGGCAAGAAGGAGGAGCAGGTGGCCCAGCTTCACCCTATGATGAGTGTGACTTTCTTGCAGCCACACCATACCGGGCTGCTCCCACCCTCTCCTTTCCCCTCTCTGGATACAGCTCTGACTAATCCGGGTAACCTGTCCCTGGGCAGCTAGAATATGTCCTCTTCTAGAGCTGAACGTTGGTGTCTCTTTTCCTGGAAAACTGTAACGCTTCCAACAAAATAAGGAGGCCACCGAGGGATGGTGGCAGCTGCAGTTCCCCCCACGTAGAGGATTCCCTGTGGCAATCCAGACCCAGCACAGCCAGATCTTCCAATTCTGTAAAAGAACTCAAAGTCCATTCCGTACTGTGAACTCTCCCAAGTTTTAAGTATTATCAAATAAACATTTTTAAACACTGCATGAGCTAAAGAAAACATGCCTGGGAGCAGAAGGGCCACCTGTGGTCTTGGTTTTAGGACCTCTGAACAAAAAGATAGCCTTCCGTGCTCAGGGTGAACAGAAAAATAAGTTTTTGAAAGAAATAACAACTTGTCAGAAAGACGTCTACACTGATTTATGTCACGTCAATACCAGGCACAGCAGTGAGGGATCATCGGACACCGGATGTCCTCAGTTCGAGAACCCTCCTGAGGCTGCTGGCAGACCGACCCCATCTCCCGGGCTGACTGCTGCTGCTCTAGCACTCATTCACGACAACGAGGAAATCTCAAAGCTCGGAGGCCCCCGGAGGCTCCAGTTCGACAACACACCCAAGGTCACTCCGTGGGCCACGGCAGCCCGGACTCCCACATCAAGCTGGGCCTCCAGGAAGACAGCACCGAACCCAGCCATGGATTCTAGAGACGACCTTTAAACCCCGACCTAGAGCCTTCGACAGCAACCCTGAAGCACAGTGCAGGCTGCTCTACCCTATGACCTATTACAGACAGGCTGTGACTGTTACTAGGAGTGAGAGCAGAGGTCCTCATTGTATAAAGACCAGTACCCATCCTGCTACCGCACCGAAACGGAGGGAGAAAGCCTAAATCACCAAGTTTAGAGTTGGTGGGTAGATGAGAGGCTGCCCATGGTTCAGGGAAACCAGCAAAGACGAGCCATCCAGGCTGGGGCGGGGGCCACCCCCACACTACCCCAAGTCCCCAGAAAGGCTGCGCCCGGGTCAGGGCACCCCTCCTGGGTAGGCCCTGAGATGACAGTTCACAGAGCGCAGCCCTTCAGAAAACAGTCATGCTTCTCAAACACGTTAAAACAGAAATGACTACGTTTCAGTTTCGTGGTCAAGTCCAGTCCTTCCAGTTATCTCTCCCTGACAATCTATATGCCCTCGTCACTGTGTGGGGACTTAGGTACCTCCTTAGCCACACAGTTCAAAGTCATTTCTGGTTTTTTTTCCCTTTGGAGACAGGGTCTCACTCCGTCACCCAGGCTGGAGTGAAGTGGTACAATCCTGGCTTACGGCAACCTCCACCTCCCGGGTTCAAGTGATTCTCATACCTCTGCCTCCCAAGTAGCTGGGATTATGGACATGTACCACCACGTCCAGCTAATTTTTGTATTGTTAGTAGAGACAGGGTTTCACATGTTGGCCAGTCTGGTCCTGAACTCCTGACCTCAAGTGATCCGCCCGCCTCAGCCTCCCAAAGTGCTGGGATTACAGGTGTGAGCCACGGTGCCCGGCCAAGGTCATTTCTCAGGGGGATCTTTTGTGTAGATGTCTTGTCTTGCTCATTACATATTGATTTTTCCCAGTTTTATTTTTGGAAAGAAACCCCATTTTCCCATTGTGGAAGCACCTCCTTATATAAGGCAAATGTATGAACATTTTTATCCTGCAGAAACCTGTGTGCCCTACATTGTATGATCCAGAATAGATTCTGGCCCTCCACCATAAAAAGCACATGTTCACACCAAAGCCAGCAGAGACGTGCGGCACTGAGAGAGAGAGTGTGGGAGGGGGTGACAGGAACGGTCTGTGAGCCCCCAGTCCTCACCGCACAGATGCCAATAACCACTGCTACTTCCGAGGAACAAGCTGGAGACAGAACGCTGAGCGGGTCCCGGCTCGCAGCAGGCTGCATCTGCGCACACTCCTGGTGTCATCGCTACTGCCGGCCTGCACAGGAAGGCCCACCCTGCCACAGCGGTCCCTGGACAGGGCTGAGTCCTTTGACCACAGCCCCATTAAAAAATGCTCTGTGCTCCACCCAGCTCCCTTGGCAACCTCACAGGGTCCCAACCACAGAGCAGGACCCGGAAGGACTGTTCACTCACCACGCCTTGGAATGCATTCAACTTGGTGATGGCCTGAAGCTGACTCTCACCAGGGCAGAGGAAAAAACACAACCTAGCGGGCAAAAGGGGCGGAGGAAGGAGAAGCAGGGGGCGAGGGGGCAGTGCCGGACAGAAAGAAGGCGACGCCAAGGGCAGACACATCCCTGGAACTTCACATGGAAAGAAGTGAGGAGGAGGAGGAAGGGTCCTTGAAGGGTCATTCCATCCAGCAGAGGGGACATCAGGCTGTCTCAGAGAGGGGTACGGGCCCTGAGAAGCTAGTTAGCGCCTCTGATGCCAGCCCTAGTGTCTACTCTCCCTGATCGACAGTGCGCCCTCTCCAGGTGGGCCTTCCCGAGAGGAGAGACCTCCAGAGAAGCAGGATCCAGCGAAGGGCGAGCTGACCCATGGGGACAGGTCTCCTATTTCCCTTCTCAGGATATCCCTGCCCAAGTGGTCAGCATCTGTATCTTGTTCACAGTAAGATCTGCTCATGAGACAAGAGCCACTAAGAAACATTCACAGACAAGATAATTACATTTGGGGAAAACGTGACAGATCTGAAGTGAAAACAAGGGCCAACTTACAAAATGTCAGGAGTCCAACAGCCTGAAATGCAAAGCAATAATACACACATATACATTGTAGACAGCAAATTATACTCTTCAAAAGGAAACTTTAGCTCTAAATTTTTATAACTAAAATCTGCAATTCTTTTTTATCCCCCCAAATAACGACATTTTTAACAGGAGACTGGCTATTTACATAACACGTTCAATAGCATGAAAAGCGCTTTGTGTATTTCATTATATGTCTACTGTTTCAGAAGCCACCATAAAGTTGACCACCTGCCTCTGCCACCGCATAAAAGAGAAAAAGTCTGTGTAGTTCTGTTGGACTCACTGGGAAGCCATTAGCTGACCCTCCATTATTTTCAGGCTTCTGAGCTAACTCGGGAAAAGAAAATGGCATTAGAATGCCTGTTCACCAAACAGCCACTCAGTGGCTGCTGCTGCAGACACCAAGGAGGTCAGCATGGGGCCCACAAAGAGAAAGGACACATCCCTCTTCGTGGTCCAGCCACCAAGGTTTCACCACCACCAGGCAGGGCCAGACCTGGACATGCATCCCCAATACCCTACCTCTGCCGCTGACCACCCTGTCCTTCCTGGACACTTCTGGACCTGAGGACAGACATTTCCCTCGACTGCAAAGATGAGGCAGAAATGCCACCTGGAAGCAGGGGACAAGTGAGTCTCTCCCACTTCCCTACAGGAGAAGCCACAGAGGCACCAAAGTGAGGGTGGAGAAACGCCAACTGCCAGCAAGGAGTGGCCAGACCTCTCACACACTGCTGGTGCGAGCGGACAGTGACGCTGCCACCCTGGAAAACCGACTGCCAGCCTCGACAACGGTTGAACACAGGCACACCCCGCGCCCCAGCAATTCCACTCTCCTCGGCACACACCCATCCAAACAGGCGCGTATGTTCACCAAGGCCACGTACAAGAAGGTGTCGGCAGCATTGACTCTAAGACCCCAAACTGGAAACTACCGTAGTGCCCACCAACAGCACACCCGGTAAGTAAGTGTACTCACACAAGAGAGCACTCTACAGCAATACACATGAATGAACCACTCCACAATACAAATGGCTCTTCACAAACACACTGTTGAAAGTGTAAGAGATCAGACACTAAATAATACATGTTGTATGAATCCATTTATATAAAGTTCAAAAGCAAGAAAAAATAATACAGGATGCCAAAAATCAGAAGAAACGTTCCCTTTTTGGGGCAGTAAGTAGAAGGGAGCACAAGAGGGACCTTGAGGTGCAACTGATGTTCTGCCTTTGGGTGCCGACTACACAGAGACATTCAGTTTGTAAAAAACATACTGAGCTATACACTCAACTGTTTGTGCAGTTCTCTGCATGTATGTTAGACCTCAACAAAAAGTGCAAAAAAAAAAAAAAAAGGGCTGAGGAGAGAAACTGTTGCTAGGAGACAAAGAAACGAAGATTCTGGCTTTGGTTATTACCCCTTAGAGCTTGGAGAACTGTGGATACATGCTGAAAGCCCATTAAATTTTTCAAGGAATCTTAGGACCAGACAAACACCAAACCTGGCCATCGGTGGTCTCTGATTACTCTGCAGCTACCAATCTCCAGACCTGTGCCTAACAGAACACGGCTGAGAAAAAGCTGCAGGCCTGGGGAGGGGGCCCTGTCCATCTCAGACATGGCCGGGGAAAACGGTCCAGGAAGATCTCCATACAGACCATGCCCACCCCCTACGCAGGGCAGACTCAAGGCTGTACCCACTTGGGGAGGGGGTGGGTGTACTTCACGTGGGCATGGGCATTCCTGAGGTGTACACGGGTAAGAATGGACTGGATGGCCCTCACTGGTCAATCACTCCCCTGCAAATCAAGCTCTGTTTCCCTCTGGGCATCACTGTCCAGCAGAAGCATAAGACAAGCCTTGGGTGTACTTTACAATCTCCTCCTAGCCACATTAAAAAGAGTAGAAAGGAATTAAATTTAACAATGTATTTTCTTCAACCCAATACATTAAAAATATTATCCTTTCAATGTGTAAACAAAATAAAAAGTATTAATGAGATGTTGTACATTCTTTCATGTACCTCAAGTCTTTAAAATCTGTGTGTGATGTAGTTTGGATATTTGTCCCCGCCCAGATTTCATGGTGAGATATAATCCCTGATGTTGGAGGTGGGGTCCCGTGGCAGGTGTCTGGATCATGGCGGCAGATCCCTCACGGCTTGATGCCGTCTTCGTGATACTGAGTTCTTGCAAGATCTGGTCATTTAAAAGTGTGTGGGGCAGGCGCGGTGACTCACGCCTGTAATCCCAGCACTTTGGGAGGCTCAGGCTGGCAGATCACAAGGTCAGGAGATCGAGACCATCTGGCTAACATGGTGAAACCCCATTTCTACTAAAAAATACAAAAAATTAGCTGGGCGTGGTGGCGGGTGCCTATAGTCGCAGCTACTAAGGAGGCTGAGGCAGGAGAATGGCGTGAACCCGGGAGGCGGAGCTTGCAGTGAGCCGAGATAGCACCACTGCACTCCAGCCTGGGCTACAGAGCGAGACTCCGTCTCAAAAAAAAAAAAAAAAAAAAAAAAAAAATTGCGTGGCACCTCTCCAACGCCCGCTCCTGCTCTCCCCATGGTATGAAGCTGCTCCTGCTTTGCCTTCCGCTGTGAATAAAAGCTCCCTGAGGCCTCCCCAGAAGCAGATGCTGCTATGTTTCCTGTACAGCCTGCAGAACCAAGAGCCAATTAAATCTCTTTTTTTAATAAATTACCCAGGTTCAGGTATTTCTTTATAGCGACACAAGAAGGGCCTAATACAGTGGGTGTTTTACATAAACAGCAGCACATGGCAAGCAGCACCAGCCACACGTCAGTGCTCAGGAACCAGCTGGACAGCACAGCTATGGGAAGGAGGACCTGCTCCCCACTTCTCCGCCCCTAAGGGCTGCTGTGAAGAGCTTTGTCTGAAATTCTCTCTCTCTCTCTCTCTCTCTGTCTCTCTCTCTTTCTCTCTGTCTCTCTCTCTTTCTCTCTGTCTCTCTCTCTCCCCCCTCCCTCCCTTTTGCTCTCTTTCTCTCTTTCACACACACACACACACACACACACACACACACACACGCTGGGACGTAGAATGAGCTGTTCTATCCCTCTAGCCACAGAGGTCAAGTCAATGAGAGATCTGCCAGGAATCTTGCAGAAGAAACAAACGCTCTTCCCACTGGGCTGAAGGTGAGAGAAAGGATGAGAGGTCTGTCACTGTAGCAGCTGCGTGAGGCCATGAGGTAGAGGCTGTCTAGGAATGGAGCCACAGAGAGAGGAGAACAGAGCCCAGGAAGAGAGGAAAAGCAATGTGGTTCTGTGGACACAGCTGGAACCTCTGCATCAACAGATACATCCCCTACTCTTGGAATTTTCAGTTTCATGAGCTAAAACATTTGCTTTTTCACTACGCAAATCTGGGTTGCACTGATGTGATCTGTGATTAAAATAGTCCCAGATAATACACCTCATTACTCTAATTATCTCTGCTTTTTTTCCCTTCTGGCAACTTTAAAGTTTCATATTGTTGTTGAATTCTTCTTACTGATTCAAGTTACTAGTATGCTTTTAATAACATGTCTGAATATATCCAAGGCTCAAAACAAGGCATTTCTTTTGAAGCTACAATTTCAGTTTTAAGGGCTCATCCTACGAAAATAACCAGACAAGTGTCCAAAAATGTGTATACAAGACCATTCACTATAGCAAAAAAAAAAAAAAAAACACACACACACAAATGACAAACGCACACTGAGAAATAAGTGGGTGTCCAGTCCTAAGGAGATAGCTTCCCTTTGGCACAGAGGGCCCTCCAGTGGGCAGTGTGCTTCGTTCCCTGCGTGGACAGCACCCTGGTAGGGCAGGGAGGCCACAGGCTCACTGGAGCACAGTCAGAGAAGGACGTGATGCGAAGAAAAGGAGCTGGATGTGGTGGAAGGAAGGGAACATGCGGAGAGTTAGGCAGGGCACGGGGAGGCAGCATGGGGCCCGCTCTCCCAAGTCCCAGAAGAGAGGAGGAGAGTCTAGGAGGGGGAGGAGGGGCAGAGCCTGCCAACCTGGACTGCTGTCAGAGCAAACCTGTGCCACAGCAAACCTGGTGGACACTGGTTTGGACGCACTGAACATCCCATTTCCCGGGCCGTTTTGACTTTCCGAAGGTGTGAGTGGGAATCCGGAAAACCTCACAGCTGCAGTTGGGGGATGAGAGTCTGGAAGGTAACAGCTGGGCAATGTGGAGGGGAGACAAGGGGACCACCATGGTGAGGAGGCCCCCAAGGACCAGATGGGGGATGCGCCAAACACTCAGGAGTCCTATGGAGGAACCCAGGGGAACTGAGTCAGCAAGGGAAAGTCCCCAGACCACACCCAAGCACAGGAGAACAGATGACAGCAGTAAGCAGGTGGAGAAGGAGTGCTGCCTTGGGGGTCCATGACGCCAAAGGATGCTGTGCCCAGAGTCTCTGCTCCTTGCCCCCAGTGACATCAGACAGTTACACCATCCCTGCTCCCAGATGCCATTCTGAAGAGGAGCCTGCAGGGCAGGCAGAGGCTGAGAAATCTGAGAGGCTCAGCACTACCTATGGGGCGCTTCTCAATCAGAAGTATGCATAGGAACTTTAAAGTAGTTTTTTCCAGTTCTGTGAAGAAATTCAGTGGTAGCTTGATGGGGATGGCATTGAATCTATGAATTACCTTGGGCAGTATGGCCATTTTCACGATATTGATTCTTCCTATCCATGAGCATGGTATGTTCTTCCATTTGTTTGTGTCCTCTTTTATTTCACTGAGCAGTGGTTTGTAGTTCTCCTTGAAGAGGTCCTTTACATCAGACTGGATTAAGAAAATGTGGCACATATACACCATGGAAAACTATGCAGCCATAAAAAAGGATGAGTTTGTGTCCTTTGTAGGGACAGGGATGCAGCTGGAAACCATCATTCTCAGCAAACTATCGCAAGAACAGAAAACCAAACACCGCATGTTCTCACTCATAGGTGGGAAATGAACAGTGAGATCACTTGGACTCAGGAAGGGTAACATCACACACCGGGGCCTATCATGGGGAGGGGGGAGGGGGGAGGGATTGCATTGGGAGTTATACCTGATGTAAATGACGAGTTGATGGGTGCAGCACACCAACATGGCACAAGTATACATATGTAACAAACCTGCACGTTATGCACATGTACCCTAGAATTTAAAGTAAAATAATAATAAAAAAAAAAGAAAAAAAGAAAAAGAAAAGAAAGTTTGTCAACTCAGTATCATGCATGTCTATCAGCACCGTTTTTTCAACAGCAAGTGCCCAATTTGTTAGCATTTCTTAGCAGTAAAGCATTTTTTAAAGTAAAAAAATAAATTAAAAAAAAAAAAAAGAAGTATGCATAGGAATCCCATGCGAATGCCGTTAAAATGCGGATCCTGCTTCAGAATATCTGGAGTGGGGCCTGAGACCCTGCGTTTCTAATAGGCTCCCAGGAGATGCAGAGATTCCTAACGGATGGGCCACACTTGGAGTAGTAAGGCCCTCAGGGACCTCTGTGAATGAAACAATTAAAACACCCCTCCCACTCTCAAGCAGACGCAAGATTCATGCAGAAGAAGACTCATTATACAAAAAAAAATATTAATAAGGAAGACACACATTCCCTCCACATCTGAGATCAGTGTGAATACTGCACTCTGCAACTCCACTACACCTACTTACAATCTAATAAAAATTCTGAAGGAAACATTTATAAGGCATAAAGATTAAAAATATTAAATTATATGTTTAACATAGCCTGGCTAAGTGCACCCTGGGGGTTGAAGGCAAGGATAAGGCCATATGGAGAACAGCAGTGCCTTGATCTTCCTCTATAAATCAGTCAGTTAGTCCTAGACACAATTTGCCTTGTTAGGACTGCAATGGTTCTCTGACTTGATGAATAAGCGGTTCCTGCCTTCTACCCCCACATGCTGCCAAACACGACGTTTTTAAGGTTTATTTAATTCATACACTTTATTATTTAGGGCAGATTTCAGTTCACAGCAAAATAGAGCAAAAAAGGGCAGAGAGTTGCCATATACTCCCCCTCTCCCCAGAATTACAGCTTTCTCCACCAGAGTGCTATACTTCTTTTTCTTTTTCTTTTTCTTTTGAGACGGAGTTTCACTCTTGTTGCCCAGGCTGGAGTGCAGTGGCATGGTCTCAGCTTACTGCAATCTCCACATCCCAGGTTCAAGCAATTCTCCTGCCTCAGCCTCCCAAGTAGCTGGGATTACAGGTGCCCACCACCACACGCAGCTAATTATTTTTTGTATTTTTAGTAGAGATGGGGTTTCACCATGTTGGTCAGGCTGGTCTCGAACTCCTGACCTCAGGTGATCTACCTGCTTTGGCCTCCCAAAGTGCTGGGATTACAGGCGTGAGCCACCATGCCCGGACGGTACATTTCTTACAATCAACGAACCTACACACTGACACATCATTATCACCCAAGTCTGTGGTATACATTAGGGTTCACTCTTGGTGTTGTACATTCTGCAGGTCTGGACAAATGTATAACAACATGTACCCACTACTGTAGTATCTTAAGGGACAGTTTCACTGCCCTCTGTGCCCTGCCTATTCATCTTTCCCTCCCTCAAACCTCTGGCAACCACTGATCTTTTTACTGTCCCCATAGTCTTGCTTTATCTGGAATGTTATATCTTGGGAATCACAGCAGTATGCAGCCTCTTCAGACTGGCTTCTTCCACTTAGTAATATGAATTTAAAGTTCCAGACCTTTTCACAGCTTGATAGCTCATTTCTTTTTAGTGCTTGAAAGTATTACACTGGATGTCTCACAGTTTATCAATTTACCTATGGAAGGGCATTTCCACTGCTTCCAAGTTTTGGCAATTATGAATAAAGATGCTACAAACATCCAAGTGCAGGCTTTTGTAGGGCCATAACTCTTTAATTCATTTAGGTACATACCAAGGAGTATGACTGCAGGCTCATATGGTAAGAGTATGTTTCATTTTATTAGAAGCTGCTCAACTGTCTTCCAAAGTGGCTGTAGTATTTAGCGTTCCCAGCAACAATGCATGAGACTTCCTGTTGCTCCACCTCCTCATCAGCATTTGATGCTATCAGTGTTTTGGCTTTTAGCCATTCTAACAGGTGTGCGGTGGCATCCCACTGTTGTTTTAATTTGCACTTTCCTAATGACATATGATGTTGAACATCTTTTCATACGCTTATTTGACATCTGCAGATCTTCAGTGAGACGCCTGTTCAGGTTGTTTGCCCGTTTTTAAATCAGGTTATTTGTTAACTTATTATTGAGGCTGAAGAGTTACTTGTATATTTTGAATAAAAGTCCTTGATCAGATATAATTTCTGCACATATTTTCTCCTAGGTTTTTCTTTTCATTCTCCTGACAGTGTCTTTAGCAGGGCAGAAGTTTCTAAGTTTAAGGAAGTCCAGCTTACCGATTTTTTCTTTCATGTATTTTCCCTCCGGTGTTGTATTTAAAAAATCCATCACCAAACTCAGAGATTTTCTCCGACGTAATTTATGAGGAGCTGTATAATTTTATGTTTTATACTTAGGTCTATGATCTGTTTTAAAGTGCATTTTTGGGAAGAGTTTGC
The DNA here is from genome assembly GCF_000951045.1 of Mandrillus leucophaeus. Lineage (NCBI taxonomy): Eukaryota > Metazoa > Chordata > Mammalia > Primates > Cercopithecidae > Mandrillus > Mandrillus leucophaeus. The sequence continues at coordinate 799,193 of NW_012105342.1, read as the reverse complement.
ATGCGGGCCTCTAGCTGTTCCAGCACCATCTCTTGAATAAACTGTCCTTTTGCCCTTGAATTGTTTTTGTTCCATGTTTCAGATATTAGCTAACTATATTGTGTGGTCTAACTAGTTAGAAATAAATTGTCTATTATTTCATTAAGACCACACTATCTTGGTCACTTTAAGTAAGTGTTGAAGTCGAGTACTGTTAGTCCTCTAACTTGGTTTATCTCCTTTGCTATTGTGTCAACTACTCTTCAACTTCAGAATCAGTTTGCTCAATCCTCAAAATAACTTGCTGAGATTTCTGATCATTACATTTTTTAAATAACTACAAAATGACTGATTTTATTAGTTTGTTGGAAACTGCCTATCTGGCTACAGTCTACGTTTCAGCTATTATAAAATCGGCAAGTCCTCATATAAAAGCTTTCACACTATGATGACCTCACTGCTGACAGCCTCTTCTGCAGTCCTGGAGCTCCTGCGGGATACACGCTGCATGCACAGGTAGACACGTGCAACCCGGGAGGGCAGCCGGGGCTTTCCCAGGATGTCAAAGCTCAGAAGGAACCAACAATTTTAAAGATTTTTTTAAATGTTTTAATTTGTTACAATACAGGTTGAAAGCAAATAGGCTCCTTCAAGAGTTAGAACATTCACATCTAATAGCAAGAATGTTCAATTAAAACAGAAAGTTACCCTATGGCCCTTCCATCCATGATACCCATTCATGAGCCTCAGCATGGGCTGCAAGTGGATTTGGGGGCCCCTTTCGAGATCTTTAGTTGTTCAGAGGGCATTCCACTGCCCTAGTGGAAGGAATAAATCTGTCACATCACCCACAACACGGCTAGTTCTGGAGGGCCAGGACCATGGCCCAGAAGCAGTACTGCATGATTAAACTTCTCTTCAAGTGTCAGATCCCAAACTGTCCACAGTATACACATGCATTGTAACAAACACAACCACTACCAACAGAAAATAATCATTCATATGCCATATGTACATGCATGCGTGTACACACACACACACACACACAGACTCTCACACACTTGCTTTTTATTTGCTTGTCTTTTACTGAGAAAAGGGATTATCATATATGCAAAAAACAGATTTTTTAAAGTAATCATGCTAACAGAAACACTCAGCTAAGATGCTATTCTATTCATTTATAAACACCTTGCTTTCTAAGGACCTGCCACACCTTAACCCATAGAGCTCACTTGTGGAATACATTCTTTACTGAATGAAATATGAACTTAAGTCACAAAGTATCCATTGACTATGATACGGAAAAAAAGCCTTTTAAAAGCACGTATTATCATATGTAAATACAGAATGTGAACTAAGGGTTACAGCAGGAAAGAAAACACTAACTGGTTATGAATTCGAATTTTTATTTGTCTATTGCTTGAAGGGTTTTATTGGGCACTTAGCCTGTTTAAAGCATGAAAGCTTTAACCCTAAGACTCACCCTGCAAGCCAAAAGCAAACTTTGTTGGCATTTCTGGCTTCTGGCCTGGGACATCAGCAAAAAAGCAGAGTAGACAGCTCCAAGGGTCCATCCTCCACAAAACCATTGAAAATTCAAGCAAAAACTGACAGAATCAACTTTGTCAGAATAATGGAAACAGTCAATGCTTCGCAGCAACCAAGCAAAAATGGAATGGAGAGAAAGGCAAAATAAAAGCAGGAGGAAGGCTCTGCAGTGTTTTCATCTGCCCAAATCCACCCTCCTCTCCAGCTCCACAGTGCAATAGTCTTGAAGACAGCAGCAGTGTTTCCAGTGCAGGACCTGGCCCCTGGTTCCCAAGGGTGCAGAGCAGACTTAATTCACACAGAATTGTGTTTGTTCTAACCTGCCGGGAGGCTGCTGAAGGACTGACTCAAGGGGCTCCTCTCTGTTTTGTGTAACAGAATGCACTCAGGACAGAAAAGCAGCAGGCACTCCTGGAAAACACTAGAAGGCAAATGAGCAAACTGCAGCCCCTGGGACAGAAGATTACCATTGAGGCACATGGTAGAGTGCCAAAACCATGAAAGAAAAGGCTGTGGACAGGGTTTCTTTAAGAAATTCAGGCATTCAACACAAGGAACTCAAACATCTCAACAGCAAAGAACAAATAATCCCATTAAAAAGTGGGCAAAGGATCTGAATAGACATTTTTCAAAAGAAGACCTACAAATGGCCAGGAGGTATATGAAAGAATGCTCGACATCCATCACCAGTCATCAGGGAAATGCAAATCAAAACCACAATGATATATACCATCCCAACCCAGTTGCAACGGCTATTATCAAAAAGACAGAATGGAATAAATGCTGGCGAGAATGGAAGGGGAACTATACACTGTTGGTGGGAATGTAAATTAGTACAGCTGCTAAGGAAAACGGCATGGAGATTTCTCAAAAAAGTAAAAACAGAACTACCATATGATCCAGCAATCCCACTGCTGGCTGTTTATCCAAAGGAAAGGAAATCAGTATGTTGAAGAGATATCTGTACTCTCATGTTCGTTACAGCACTATTCACAATATCTAAGGTAGGAAATCAGTCTAAGTGTCCACCAATGGATAAAGAAATTGAGAAAATCATAACAAAATTGATACATTGGTAAAGAAAATGGGAGACACACACACACACACACACACACACACACACAAAATAGAGTACTATTCACTTAAAAAGAAGGAAATCCTGCCTTTTTTAATAACATAGATAAGCCTGAAGGACATTACGCCAAGTGAAATAAGCAAGTCGGGGAATGATAAATACCATGTGATGTACATATGATATACTATTTGGCCATAAGATAGAATGAAAATGGAAAACTATCTGGCCATTAAAAAAAAAAGAATGAAATCCTGTTCGGGCACAGTGGCTCATGTCTGTAATCCCAGCACTTTGGGAGGCCAAGGCGGGCAGATCACTTGAGGTCAGGAGTTCAAGACCTGCCTGGCCAACATGGTGAAACCCCATCTCTACTAAAGATACAAAAATTAGCCTGGCGTGCTGGTGTGCACCTGTAATCCAGCTATCCAGTAGGCAGAGGCAAGAGAATCACTTGAACCTGGGAGGCAGAGGTTGCAGTGAGCCAAGATTGCACCTCTGCACTCCAGCCTGGGCGGCAGAGCGAGACTCTGCCTCAAAACAAACAAACAAACAAAACAATGAAATCCTGTTATTTATGGCAACATGGATCAGCCTGAAGTATATTATATTAAGCAAAGTAAGTCAGGCACTGGAAGATAAACACCACATGATCTCAACCATGTGTGAGGGCTGAAAAAAAATGAGCTCATGGAAATAGAGAATTCGAATTGTGGGTGCGGGGTCTGGGAAGGGTACCCGGGAGTGGGAAATGGTGAGAGGTTGGTTAATGGATACAAAGTTGCAGCTAGATGCACGAGTTCTGGTGTTCTACAGCACTATAGGGTGAATATGGTTAACTATAATTTATTATATATTCTCAAAAAGCTAGAACAGAGGATTTTCAATGTTCACAACACAAAGAAATGAGGTGATGGATATGCTAATTATCCTGATTCAATCATTACACATTGTATACACATATTGAAATATCACTCTGTATCCCATAAATATGTACAGTTACTATCTGACAACTAAAAATAAAAGGGAAAAAGAAATTCAGGCATCCCAAAGCACCTGTGTATATGGGGGAATGTAGAAAGCCATGTGCATGCCCAGAGCAGAACGCATGCTCAGAAGAGAACTGAGAAGACCCTAGTCTTCCACCTCTGGATGAGCTCTAGGTTCAGTATAAACAAGAAATGAAAGTTAAGGCATAGTTGTAAACAGCCAGGCTAAGAGTTGAAGGAGGACTCCACCACAGAGCCACTCCATACAGATAAGCAGAGTCAGTCTCCTCTCTGTCTCTCTGTCTCTGTCTCTGTCTCTCTCTCTCTTTTTCTCTGCCTCTCTCTCCAACCCCCTTGCTCTCTATCATGTTTTGGCATCTGGTGCTCAAGGAAATCTCTTTGACAGCACTAGCTGAACAAACAACTAAACACAGACTTCAGAGATCACACGCAGTAAGGAATTACAGATCTTGCAAAACTCTAGTCTATAGCAAGCAACAACAAACCCTGAGGTGGAGGAAGAATCTGATCTCCAGAGTTACCTCTGTTTAATATGCAAAATGTCCAGGTGTTTGTTTGTTCGTTTGTTTTGAGACAGGGTCTCACTCTGTCACCCAGGGTGGAGTACAGTGGCTCGATCTCAGCTCACTGCAACCTCCACCTCCTGGATTCAACTGATTCGCGTGCCTCAGCCTCCAGAGCAGCTGGGATTACAGGCATGCACCACCACACCTGGCTAATTTTTCTATTTTTAGTAAAGATGAGATTTTGCCATGTTGGCCATGCTGGTCTCAAACTCCTGACCTCAAGTGATCTGCCCACCTTAGCCTCCCAAAGTACTACAATTACAGGTGTGAGCCACTGTGCCTGGCATGTTCAGTTTTCAACAATAACTTATGAACCATGTAAAGAAACAGAAAATATGGCTCATTCACATGAGAAATTAACAAACATTGTCCCTGAAGAAACACACACATTGGACTTACTAAACAAAGACTTTAAATCAACTGCCCTAAATATGCTAAATGACTTAAAGGAAAGAATGGAAAAGGAGCTAAAGGAAATCAGGATAAGAATGTATGAACAAATAAGTGAATTGCAATAAAGACACGGAAATTATAGAAGGGAGTCAAATTCTAAGGTCAAAAAGTACACTAACTGAATTTTTTTTAAAAGAATCACTAGAGCATCTCAGTAACAGACGTGACTAGGCAGAAGAAAGAACCAGTGAATTTAAAGACAGGGCAATGAAAATTATCCAGTCTGAGAGGAAGAACAAAAATGAAAAAAGACGAACAGGTATGAAACACCATCAAGCATACCAACACCAAATACATAGCAGGAATCCCAGGAGAGGTGAGAGCGAAAGGAACACAAAGAATATCTGGAGAAATAACCACCAAAACTTCCCATACATGATAAAAGATACAAACCTACACACACAAGAAGTTCAGTGAATTTCAAGTGGGATAAATACAAAGAAATCCACACCGAGACACATTATAATCAAACTGTCAAAAAGCCAAGGGCAAAGAGAAAATCTTGAAGTCACCAAGAGAGGAGCCACTGATTCACATAAGGGATCCTCAAACAGATTAACAGCTGACTTTTCTCATCAGAGACCAGGGGACCAGAAGGCAATGAAATGACATTTTAAAGTGATGGACAGGATGGGGACATGCTTCCAACCAAAAATTGTATGATATATCCTATAAAACTACCCTTGAAAAAAGAGGAGAAATTCACACCCACATATTGTATGGCTCCAATTGTATAAAATATCAGGAACAGGTAATAGTTCATAGGGACATAATTCAGACTGATGGCTTCCAGGGCCTAGGAGAGTGGAAATGGGGAGAAACGATTTAATGAGTATGGGATTTCCTTTGGAGATAATGAAAATATTTTGGACTTCTATAGAGGGAGTGGTTACACAACAGTGTGAATGTACTAAATGCCAAAGAATTATTCACATACAAATTATTACTGTTATGTTAATTTTACCTCAGTAAAGAAAAATAAAAAATGGGAAAAAAAACGCAGCTTCTGACTAACTGACCGAAGTACTGAATCACCAGCAGTAGCAGAAGCAGCATGGATTACCCTGAGATCTCTTCCTTCCTTACCTGCAGGGCCAAGAGAAATATGGAGCGAGGGTACTGATTTAAGATAATACGCTAACTGGGTGTTTGTAGCAATATCAAAAAGTAATTTAATATAGACTAATCCATATGGAACCATGACCTGCCAAGGACATGAGCCACCTGCCAGTCAAAGTAAGACCTTGCCCTTGGGTGTAGAGAGGAAACATGGGAGGGTGATCTTTATCAACAGTCAGCAACAGGATAAAATTTCACACGTAAGGGTGAGCTGAAGTTTGATTGTTTCTTTAATTTTGCAAGTGCATATTTTACAAGGATATAAGAGCAGTTCAAAAAGTATTTTAATTGAATTTATTCTACACATAGGTGCATCCCAATGCCAATTACTGGCATCAATTCTAAACCAATTAATAAGAAGATACGTATTTTACACATAGAATGTCATGTCTGCCTGGGAATCCCATGCACAACCCCAATGGTGGCTGTCCATCAGAGTCTGCAGCTCTGTGAAAGAGAACTTACAACACTCTAGGTGAACAGGCCACTGCCTGACACCGCCCACAAAGCTAGGCACATTTGCACATCTGAGTATCATCACTCAGCTTCACAACCACAGGCCACGATGGCGTAGTTCTTCCAACTAGGCCATGCTGACAGAGAAGATGGTTGATGCTTTAGATGCATCCTGAGGTTTTGCTACAAAGATCATCACAAAAATGTTCAAGCATCAAAATATTTTAATTCTTCTGAAATGAAACTTAACTTTCTCTAAGTAGCTCAGCAATAAAATTCAGTAATTCTATTGGATTCAAAGCAGTTTAACATTGGAAAATGAATTATATAGTCAGAGGTGGTCCATTCTGGCTCTCCGGTGAACATGAGTTCACTGTCTAGACTTGTTGAGTGGGAATACCTGTACTTTTCGGGACAAACCATCACTTCTTCTGCTCCCTACAATTTTAAGTTCCAATCTGGCAAGCCCTAGGGTCCCTAGGTTTCATATTCTAGAGGCCTTTAAATCTAAAGAGTCCTTGGTTAAACGAAAGGGCAAAGTAAATCTCGAGAAGTTTCCTACAGTAGCTATCTGACCGCATTCAACAAAGAAATCTCTGTATTTTCCTTCAACTTTTCTCACACAGTCCAAAGTTGCTGGGAGAAGGTAAAGGAAAAAACATGAAGATTTATTTCACGGAGATAGCCAGCATAGGGGGAATTATTTACCTTTTCGACTTAGAACAGCTAGAAAACAAGTTTGCGATCATGGTCATCCCCTGTCTCACAGTACACGTTAGAGTTAAGGTACAGAATTGACAACCACACCCTTCTGACTGACACTATACACATCAATCTTGTTACTCAACTGCGGGGGAAAAACTGTTTCCATCAGCTAGACCTTTTCCTGCACTCCATGAAAAGCTCAAAAACTCAGGATGTCAAACTTAAATTTTTTGCAATCACATAGCAAGGCCCAATCTGTCAAAGCCATACGATTCACTGCTTTTATTTCTACTGCTGGTTTGATTTTTTTTTTTTTCCCCCTAGCTTATGGGTTTCAGGGCAGACAAAGGCAGCTAAAAGTCTCAGGGAGAAAAAGAATCTCCAGTAGGCTGTACCACAGCCATTACCATTTATTGCAAGTAACTTTCTTCACTTCTCAACCCCACAGTTTAATCACCTGTATAAAACTGGCACAGTAATACTCAGACTGCAAAGTCATTGTAAGGATTAGCAGTAGCATGAGGAAAACATCAGCTCATGTTAGGAATGCACTGATTATTACCTGGCATTATTTAGATTGATTAATAGGTTCACATACATATAGTGGGAAACACCTTGGTCTAACATTCTTTGGTTCTAATTATGATTACGATATCATATGATTTCCATGTGATAGAGAGCAAGTCATAATTATCACCATTGTAAAAGGAGAAGTACATTCTACATCAGGTTGACAAATTGTGTTCTATAAAACTCTAAGAAGCCAGGCAGATACCTCAAGAGCCATGAGGACTCCACAGGAAGGCTGCTAAATTCTATGAGCTCACTATCAGTTATGACCTTCAAATGTTGAAAATATTAATATAGAGGTATAACTTTTCCCTACAGGAAATAAAAGGCAATTACCATTTTAACATGCTACCAAACACACTGCCCATTGTTAAAATAATTGTTAAAATTTTTGTTGAGGCTGGGCACGGTGGCTCACGCCTGTAATCCCAGCACTTTGGGAGGCCGAGGCAGGTGGATCACCTGTGGTCAGGAGTTCGAGACCAGCCTGGCCAACATGGTGAAACCCCGTCTCTACTAAAAATACAAAAATTAGCTGGGCGTGGTGGCATGCGCCTGTAATTCCAGCTACCCAGGAGGCTGAGGCAGGAGAATTTCTTGAACCCAGAGGCGGAGGTTGCAGTGAGTGGAGATGGTACCATTGCACTCCAGCCTGGGTGACAGAGCAAGACTCTGTCTCAAAAAACAAAACAAAACAATAGCTATTCAGCTATTCAGGAGGCTGAGGCAGGAGAATTTCTTGAACCCAGAGGCGGAGGTTGCAGTGAGTGGAGATGGTACCATTGCACTCCAGCCTGGGTGACAGAGCAAGACTCTGTCTCAAAAAACAAAACAAAACAATAGCTATTCAGCTATTCAGGAGGCTGAGGCAGGAGAATTGCTTGAACCCAGGAAGCGGAGGTTGCAGTGAGCTGAGATCGCGCCACTGCACTCCAACTGGGGCGACAAAGTGAGACTCCATCTCCACAAATAAGTTTTTGTTGAAATAAATTATTTTAAGTAACAGTGACTTCAGTTAAAATCCTATTTAGTGAACTTGTTAGTAATTCTATAACAGTATTTCCAATGCTTCCCTGACAACTCTTTTTACCTCGTAAAGAGAAGCTATGCAAATCCTGAGGGAAACGGCACGCTTAATGCTGAGCATTTTAAAAGCATTCTCAGGCAGAAGGATTGCTTGAGCCCAGGAATTCAAGGCTGCCATGAGCTATGATAACACCACCGCACTCCAGCCAGTGTGACAGAGTAAGATCCTGTCTCTAAAAATAAATAAATAGATCAGATAGAAATAAACAGAATGAAGACGGATGGATGGATAGATAGATAGATAGATAGATAGATAGATAGATAGATAGATAGATAGATAGATAGATAGAGATAGACAGAGAGAGATACCAAAAGCATTCCTGGCCAGGCGTGGTGGCTAAGGCCTGTAATCCCAGCACTTTTGGAGGCCGAAGTAGGCAAATCACCTGAGGTCAGGAGTTCAAGACCAGCCTGGCCAACATGGTGAAACCTGATCTCCACTAAAAACACAAAAAATTAGCCGGGGTGGAGGCTCATGCCTGTAATCCCAGCTACTCAGGAGGCTGAGGCAGGACAGTTGTTTGAGCCCAGGAGGCAGAGGTTGCAGAGAGCCATGATCACACCACTGTACTCCAGCCTGGCCGACAGAGTGAGACTCAGTCTCAAAAAATTTAAAGAAAGCATTCCCAATGAAGACACAGCAAAAATGCTCACCTTCCCTACTACTATTCAATATTTCATGGGAATTCCCAGCCAGCACAATTAAGAAAATAAGTAACAAGGACGGAAAAGAGACAATATTATCATTCTTCACTGACAGAATGATTACGTATAAAATTCAAAAACATATACAAAGTATCAGACCTAATAAGAGTTTGGAAAGACTATAGGAAAGAAAAAAACTTTAAAAACGCTTTCCAATATTTCAATAACAATCAATTAAAAACAATTTTTAGAATTAGCAATAACCTCCACCAGGTACCTAGAAAAAAACTAAGACACAAGAACTTTATACACAAAAAAATTGTGCCAAAATTGAATACATTAAAATGTATTCAACTTTTCCAGCTTTATTGTAGTATAAGTGACAAATAAAACTTGTATATATTTTAGGTGTACAACACAAGTTGATACACATACACACTGCAAAATGATGACCACAATCAGGACAATTAACATATCCATCACCTCATGTAGCTACCATTTTTATCCTTATGGTAAGAATACTTAAAATCTACTCTCTTAGCAAATTTCAAGTATACAAAACATTATTATTTTAGTTATAGCAACATTAGGTCTCCAAAACTAACTCATCGTGTAACTGAAAGTTTGTTCCCTTTGACCAGCACCTGCCCATTTCCCACAGGCCCAGCCCCCTGCAACCATCATTCTCCTCTCTATTTCTATGAGCCATGTCTCTAGATTCCACATATAAGTGAGACCACGTGGTATTCATCATTCCCTGGCTTGCTTATTTCACTTACTGTAATATCCTCCAGGCTTATCCATGTTGTTCAAAAAGGCAGGATTTCCTTTCTTTGAAGGTTGGATAATACTCCTCTGCCTGTGTGTTTTTTTCTGTGTGTGTGTGTGTGTGTGTGTGTGTGTGTGTGTGTGTTTGTATGTGTGTCACATTTTATCAGTTCATCCACTGATGGACATTAGGTTGTTCCCCTATCTTGGCTATTGTGACTGCTGCAGTGTACATGGGGGTGTAGATTTCTCTTCAAAACACTGATTTCAGTTACTTTGGATATATACCCCGAAGGAGAACTGCTGTATCATGTGGTAGTTCTACAATTTTTTGAGGAACCTCCATACTGTTCACCATAATGGCAGCACCAATTCACATTCCCAGCATCAATGCATAAGGGTTCCCTTTTCTCCACAACCTCACCAACTTTGTTATCTGTTGGTGTTTTGATAACAGCCATTCTAACAGATGTGAGATCCCATCTCATTTTAGTTTTGATTTGTATTTCCCTGATGACTGGTGATATTGAGCATTTTTTCACATACCTGTTGCCGTTTGTACATTTTCTGTGAGTTGCCTTTACGTGTCATTGTTTCCTTTGCTCTAAAGAAATATTTTAGTGTGGTGTAGTCCCAATTATTTGTTTTTACTGTTGTTGCTAGTGTTTTTGGTGTCATATTCAAAACATCATTTCTAAGATCCATCTTATTGAGCTTTCTCTCTCTGTTTTCTTCTAGAAGTTTTGTGGTTTCAGGCCTTTACTTTAAATCTTTAATCAATTTTAACTTGATTTTTGTGTACAGTTTCAGGTAATTCTCCAATTTCTTTTTCTTTCCTTTTTTTTTCTTTTTCGTATGAGGATATCCAGTTTTCCCAACACCATTAATTGAAAACAATGATCCTTTTCCTATTGTGTATTCATGGCACCCTTGTCAAAGACTGGTTGACCATATATGCATGGGTTTATTTATGGGCTTCCTATTCTGTTCCATTGATCTGTTTGTCTGTTTTTATGCCAGTACCACGTTTTTTGGCTACTATAGCTTTGTAATATAATTTAAAATCAGGAGATGTGATGACTTCATTTTTGTTCTTCCTGCTAAAGATTGCTTGGGCTATTCGGGGTCTTTTGTGGTTCCATATGAATTTTAGGATTGTTTTTTCTATTACTGTGAAAAATGCCAATGAAATTTTGATAGATTGCGTTGAATCTGTAGATCACTTTGGGTATTATGAATATTTTTATAAGATTGATGCTTCTGATTCATGACCATGGGATATTTTCCCATTTGTGTATTCTTCCAATTCTTTTATCAATGTTTCATAGTTTTTGGTGTATTGATCTTGCATCCCCTTAAGTTTATTCATATGTTGTTATTTTTGATGCTATTGTGAATCAGACTGATATCTTAATTTCTTTTTCAGATGATGTGTTATTACTGTACAGAAACACAACTGCTTTTTATATCCTGCAACTTTACTAAATTCATTTATAGTTCTAATTAGTTTTGGGGTAGTGTCTTTCGGAATTTCTATTACAAGATCACACCTCCTGCAATCACAAACAATGTTATTTCCTCCTTCCCATTTTGGATGCCTAATAAAACAAAGAAATAAAATAAAGAAATAAAATTCTTTTTATTGCCTAATTGCTTTGACTAGGATTTCTACTACTACTTTAAATAAAAGGTGAGAGTGGGCATCCTGTTCTTGTTCCTGATTTTAGAGGAAAAGCTTTCAACCATTTATGGCTGACTATGACGGCAGCTTGTGAAATATGACCTTTATTGTGTCGAGGTATATTATTTCTATACCTAAATTTGTTTAGAGTTTTTGTCATAAAAGATGGTTGAATTTTGTCAAATGTTGTTTTAAATATTTATCGAGATAATCATATAATTTTTGTCCTTCATTCTTTCTGTTAATGTGTTGTACTACACTTACTGATTATTTATATTGAACCATCTTTGTATCCCAGGGATAAATCCGACTTATTTGTTTAATATGCTATTGAATTCCGTTTTCCAGTATTGTGCTAAAGATTTCTGCATATATATTCATCAGGGATATTGGCTTGTAATTTTCTTTCCTTGTAGAATTTTTGCCTGGCTTTGCTATCAGGGTAATGCTAGCCTCATAAAACAACTTGGAAGGTGTTCCTTCTCGCTATGGTTTGAATATGCTCCCCAATGTTAACGTGTTAGAAACTTCATCCCCAGTGCTACAGTGTCAGGAAGCAGGGCCTAATGGGAGGTGCTTAGGTCATGAGGGCTCCATCCTTATGAATGCATCAATGCTGATGATAAAAGGGCTTGAAGCTGTGCGTTCCATCTCTTGCTCTCTCACACTCTCTTTCTCTTCTGCCTTCTGCTATGCAATGACATAGCAAGAGGGTCCTTACCAGATGTGGGCCCCTAGATCTTGGACTTCCCAGTCTCCAAAATTATAAGAAATTAATATCTTTTCTGTATAAATTACCCAGTCTGTGGTATTTTGTTATAGCAACACAAAATAGACTGAGACGTTTTCTCTTCCATCTTTTTGGAAGAGTTTGAGAAGCACTGGTATTAATTCTTCTTTAAATGTTTGGTAGAATTCATCAGTGAAGCCATCAGATCCTGGACCTTTCTTTGATAGAAAGATTTTTGTTACTGATTCAAACTTCTTACTCATTATTAGCCTGTTAAGACTTCTTTTTCTTCATGATTAAGTCTTCGTAGGTTGTGTGTTTCTAGGACTTTATCCATTTCTTCTGGGCTATCTAATTTATTGGCATATAAGTGTTTGTAGTTCTCTCTTAGGATCCTTTGTAATTCTGTGGTATCAATTGTAATGTCTTCTCTTTCATTTCTGATTTTATTTTAGTCTTCTTTTTTCTTAATCTAACTAAAGATGTGTCAATTTTATTTATCTTTTCAAAAAACCAACTCTGAGTTTTGCTGATCTTTTCTATTATTTTTCTACATTCTATTTCATGTATTTCTTCTCCGATCTTTACTATATCCTTCCTTCTACTAACTTTAGGTTTAGTTTGCTCTTCTTTTTCTAGTTTCTCAATGTGTAATGATAGTTTGTTTATTTGAGATCTTTCTTTTTTCTTCATGCAGACATTTTTCACTATAAACTCTCATCTTAAAATTGCTTTTGCTACATCTCCTATGATATGGTTTGGCTCTGTGTCCCCATGCAAATCTCATCTTGAATTGTAATCCCCGTGTGTTGAGGGAGGGAACTGGTGGGAAGTGACTGGATCACAGAGGTGGTTTGCCCCGTGCTGTTCTTGTGTTAGTGACTGAGTTCTCATGAGAGCTGATGGCTTTTAAGTGTGGCACTTCCTCACTCTCTCTCTCCTGCTGCCTTATGAAGATGTGCCTTGCTTCCCTTCACCTTCAGCCATGATTGCAAGTTTCCTGAGGCCTCCCCAGCCATGTGGAACTGCGAGTCAATTAAACCTCTTTTCCTTATAAATTACCCAGTCTCAGTATCTTTATAACAGTGTGAAAATGGACTAATATACCCTAAATTTTGATATACTGTGTTTCTATTTTCATTTGTCTCAAGATATTTTTTAATTTTCCTACTGATTTCTTCTGACCCATTGGTTGGGAGTATGTTGTTTAATTTCCACATATTTGTAATTCCCCCAATTTCCTTCCATTATTAATTTCTAGTTTCATACCACTATGATCAGAAAGAAATATTATATAATTTGATATATAATTAAAATGTTAAATAATTTCAATCTGCTTAAATACATTAAGACTTGTTTTGTGGCCCAATGTATAATCTATCCTGAAGAACGTTCCATGTACAACTGAGAAGAATTTGTAGTCTGCTGCTGTTGAATAGAATGTTCTGTGTATATCTGTTAGGTCTACTTGGTATAAAGTGTAGTTAAAGTCTAACGCTTCCTTACTGATCTTCTCTCTGGATATTCTGTCTGTAGTTGAAAGTTAGGTAATGAGGTCCCTCATTATTACTGTATTGCTGTCTATTTCTCCTTTCAGATCTATTAATATTTGCTATATATTATTTAGGTGGTCTGATGTTGGGTACATATATGATTATTGTATCCTCTTAATGAATTGATCCCTTTTTCATTACATAATGACTTTCTTGGTCTCTTTTAAAGTTTTGTAATCAAAGTCTACTTTGTCTGATATAAATATAGCTATCCCTGCTCTTTTTTGGTTTCTATTTGCAAGAAATATCTCATTCCTTCACATTCGGTTTATGTATGTCTTTAAAGTTGAAGTGATTCTCTTACGGCATCATATAGTTGAGTCTTGTTTTTAAATCTATTCAGCCAATCTATGTCTCTTGATTGGATAATTTAATGCATTTACATTCAAGGTAATTATTGATAGATAAGAACTTTCAATTGTCATTTTGTTAATTTGTTTCTGGATGTTTTGAGGATGCCTTCATCCTTTCTTCCTCTCTTGCTGTCTTCCTTTGTGACTTGACGATTTTCTGTAGCAGTATGCTTTGATTCTCCTCATCTTTTTTGTACCTACTATATGTTTTTGCTTTGTCATTACCATGAGGGTTACATAAAGCATATTATAGTTATAACAGTTTAAGCTGATAAAAACTCAACTTATTTATTTGTTTTGAGACAGAGGCTTGCTCTGTTGCCCAGGCTGGAGTGCAGTGGCATGATCATAGCTCACTGCAGCTTCTAACTCTGCAATCCTCTCACCCAAGCCTCCTGGGTACCTGTGACTACAGGTGCACACACCAGGCTAATTTTTTTTTTTTTTTTTTTTTAGAAATGAGGTCTCACTATGTTGCCCAGGCTGATCTCAAACTCCTAGGCTCAAGCAATCCTCTTGCTTTGTCCTCTCAAAGTGCTAGGATTACAAGTGTGAGTCACCACGCCCAGCCAAAAACTTAACTTCGATAACATACAAAACCTCTACACTACCTTCTGAGAGTGAAGTGTAAGTAAATTCTTCCTAATTGGTAATTACATATTGTGTAAATGAACTAAACTCTCTCTAAGAGAAAGGCAGAGATTGGCAGAATGAATTAGAAAATTGTGGAACTATATGCTGTCTACAAGAGACTCACTTTAGATTAAAAGGCAAAAACAGGTTGAAAGTAAAAGGACATAAAAAGATATTTCATGTGAACAGAAACCAAAATAGAGCTGGAGTGTACATACTAATATCAGATGAAATACCCTTTAAGATAAAAATTGCTACTAAAAACAAAGAAGCACAATATACACTAATAAAATGGTCAAGTCATTAAGAAGATACTGCAATTATAAATATACCACACCTACCAACAGAGTCCTAAAAATACACAAAGCAAAAAATTGACAGGACTGAAAGACAAAATAGGGAATTCAACAATAGTAGTTAGAGAATTAAGTACCTCAATTTCAATAATGGCTAGAACAAATAGAGTAACAGCAAGGAAACAGAAGGCTTGAACAACACTATAAACCAATCAACTTGACATCTATAGAACACTCAACCCAACAACAGCAGAATACACATTCTTCTCAAGTGTACATGGAACATTTTCCCAACAAAACATATATTGGGCCAAAAAACAAGTCTTTATAAATTTGTAAAGATTCAAATAATGCAAAATATGTTCTCTAATCACAAAAGAATAAATTTAGAAATCAATCACAAAAGGAAAACTGGAAATTCACAAATACATGCAAATTAACATGCAAATTAAGAGACCAATGGGTCAAAGAAGAATTTACAAGAGAACTTAGAAAATACTTTGAGATAAAATAAAGATAAAATGCAACATACTAAAGCTTAATCTTGCATATCAGAGTTTAATCCATTTGAATAAAAGTAGTGCTCAGA
Organism: Mandrillus leucophaeus; assembly: GCF_000951045.1. NCBI lineage: Eukaryota > Metazoa > Chordata > Mammalia > Primates > Cercopithecidae > Mandrillus > Mandrillus leucophaeus. The sequence continues at coordinate 783,381 of NW_012105342.1, read as the reverse complement.
GGGAAATTTATATCTGTAAATGCCCTCACTAATAAAATAAAAAACTCTCAAATCCATAATCTAATCTTCTACCATAAGAAACTTAAAAAGGAGTAAAATAGATCTAAATCAAACACACACACAAAAGAGACTGGAGCCAAAATATATTAGAAAATAGAAAAACAACATAGAAAATCAACAAAACCAAAGTTGGTTCTTTGACAAGATCAACAATACTGACAAACTTTAGCTAGGCTGAGCAAAGAAAAAATAGAAGACTCCAATTACTAAAATCAGGAATGAAAGAGAGGATATCATAATTCTAAGAAAATACTATGAACGCTGGATACCATCAGATTAGATACCCTAGATGAAAGGGACAAATTCTTAGAAACACACAATCTACCAAAACTGACTCAAGAAGTAATATACCTGTAGCTAATAAAGAAATGAGTCAATTTTTCTTAAAAAAATCTTCCAATGAAAAAAGCCTCAACAAGCTGGTTTCATTGGGGTACTCTACAAAATGTTTAAAGAAAAGTTAACAACAATATTTCTCAAACTCTTACAAAGAGTAGAAGAGAAAGGAATACTTCCTAATTCATTCTGCAGAAGTGAAACACATCAAAAGTAAAAACTACAGATCAAAAACCGTTGTGACTACAGATGCAAAAATTATCAACAAATATTAGCAAATGGAATCTAACAGCATATGAAAAGGGTTATTCACCATGACCAAGTGGAGTTTATACCAGAAATGTGAGGTTGGTCCAACACATAAAAATTAATCAACATAATAAAGCATATTAGCACAAATCCACATGATCGTCTCAATAGATGCAGAAAAAGTATTTGACAAATTCCAACATCTTTTCATGATAAAAATTCTCAACAAATTAGAAACAGAAAAGAAAATTTCTCAACCTGATAAAGGGCATCCTTGACAAACCAATAGCTAACATCATACTTAACAGGGAAAGACTGAAAGCTTTGCTCCTAAGATCAGGAAGAAGACAAGGATGTCTACTTCTCCCCACTTCTATTCAACATTTTACTGGAGGTTATAGCCAGGGCAAAAAAGAATGTTCTAGGCAAGAAGATGAAATAAAATGCATCCATACTGAACAGCAAGAAGTAAAACTATCTCTGTTCACAGATGACCTAATGTTATATAGAGAAAACCCTAAATAATGAACACATATACGTATTAAAGCTAATAAATTCAGCAAGGTGACAGGATGTAAGTTCAATGCACAAAAATCAGTTGTATTTGTATACACTGACAATGAAAAATTTGAAAATGAAATGAAAAAAAAACAATTCCATCAATAATACCAGTAAAAAGAATGAAATATTCAGAAAAAATCTAACTAAAGTGCAAGACATATACACTGAAAACCATAAAACATTGTTGAAATGAATTAAAGAAGATCAAAATAAATGAAAATATATCTAATCTTAATGGACAAATTCAAAGTAATTCCTTTGAATTCAAAGTAATTCAAATCTAATTCCTTATCTAGATTTTCTTTTGCAAGGATCAACAAACTCATCCTACAATTCATATGGAAATTCCTGAAACCCAGACAAGTCAAAATAAGCTTGAAAAAGAACAAAGTGAGAGGAATCACTTTCTGATTTCCAAATTTACTACAATGCTACAGTAATCAAGACAGTGTGATACTGGTATAAGACAGTCAAATAGATCAGTGAAACAGAACTGAGAGTTCAGGAATAAGCCCATAGATCTATGGCCAAGTAACTTTCAACAAGAGTGCCAAGACCATTCAATAAGAAAAGAATAATTTTCTCAAGAAATGGTGCTAAAACTAGATATCCACATACAAAGGAATGAAGTTGGACCCCACTTTATACCATATATAAAAATTAATGCAAAATGAATCAAGGCCTAAATGTAAGAGCTATAACTATAAAATCCTAGAAAAAAAGAAAAGATATATATCTGTGCAACTTTGAGTTAATTAAACAAAAGTTTTTGGAAAGGACACTGAAAGCATATATGACCAAAGAAAAAATAGATAAATTGAACCTCATCAAAATTTAAAACTTTTATGCTTCAATCAGCCCTATCCACAAAATGAAAAGATAACCAACCCATAGAGTGAGAGAAGACATTTACAAATCATATGTCTGATAAAGGTCTAGTAACCAGCATATATAAAGGACTCCTAGTACTCAACGACAAGAAGTCAAATAACTAGGAAAAGGGATAAGGATTTGAACAAAAGTTTCTCCTAAGAAGATATACGAATGGCCAACAAATGCATGAAAAGATCTTTAGGGAAGTTCAACATCATTGGCCATTAGGAAAATACAGATCAAAACCACAATGACATACCAATTTCACACACACTAGGATGGCTAGAATAAAGGGAAAAAAAACACCAGAAAAAAAATGTTGGCAAGAATATGAAGAAACTGGAACTCTCATACATTGCTGATAGGAATGTAAAATGTTGCAGCTGCTTTGGAAAACAGTCTGGTAGTTTTTCAAAATGTTAAACATTGCATTACCATGTGACTCTGTAATTCTACCCTTACATATATTGATGTATTGAAAAGATATGTTCACAGAAAATCCGGTATACTAAATGTTCACAGCAGCAATCATAATAGTCTAAAAGTGGAAAGAAACCAAATGTTCATCAATTGATAAATGGTTAAACAAAATGTGGTATATACATATGGAATGTCATTTTCCATAAAAAAGAAGTGCTATTGCATGCTATAACATGGATGAACCTTGTAAAGATTATGCTAAGTAAAAGAAGCCAAATACAAAAGGCCACATATTGTATGATTCCAGTTATATGAAATGTCCAGAATAGGCCAAATCATAGAAACAGAAAGTAGATTCGAGGTGCCAAGGGTTAGAGGATTGGGGAATTGGAGATGACTACTAACAGGTATGAGATTTCTTTTTGGGGTGATGGAAATGTTCTGGAATTAGGTTATGATGGTGATTACATAACACTGTGACTATACTAAACACTAACTTGTACACTTCAAAATGGTAACTTGTATATTATGTGAATAATACCTCAATAATTAAAAGATATAAGAATAATAAAATCATCTTAACCAGCCAGCTATGCTAGAGCAAAAAAAAAGCTAAATATCTTTTTAGGATCTAGAGAAAATAAAATTACAAAATTATCATACTAATAGACAATGAGTATGCAGCAAAAAACTATTACAAAGATGGGTCATGCAATTCTTTAATTTGTAAATGTTATTTTTCTCAACTGTGTGGTATATTTCATGCATTTAAAAGCATTTTTAAGTTTATAATTTGTTGTGATTTGTTTTTTCATTCCAAATAAATACCCACTGTCATGACTAAATTTGTATTTATAATTTGGTATTCTTTCTGTTAAAAGAACTGAGATGGGCCCTACAAAATTTGAATCCTCCACTGAAGACACCATTTCACGATCACCAGAGTAGCTAAAATTAAAAAGTCTAATAATATTAGGTATTGGAGAGAAAGTAGACAAATGTTAACTCTCCTTGGCCCCTACTAGAAGTACAGATTGATTTAAACAATTTGAACAGCAGTTTGTCGATTTTAGTGACATTAAGGTGCCCTAGGAATTCTAGTTCTAGAGACAGGCTCTACCAACATGTTTCTACCTATGCACCCTTGCGGCATGTTGTAAAGGCAGAACACCAGAAACAGGCTAAATGGTCAAAAACAACACAACACAGAAGATTAGGATACATTCTCAGAAGGGTACTCTATAGAGGAGTTAAATGACTTTATGCAGATCAACCCAGATGGAAGTAGAAAACAATACCAACTGAGAAAAAGCAAGTTTCAGAATGGCATGCACAGTTAAAACCATTTGTGTGATGTTTTGAAACATGCACACAAGTACTACATATTGATTCCAGGGATAAAGAAATGAAGTAAAAGAGAAATTCCTCTTTGTTTATGGAGGGAATAGACAGGTTAGAAAAGGGCATGAGAGACTGTAACTTCATCTGTGATGTTTTGAGACACCATGAAGAAGAACTGAAGAGTGTGTTTCCAAGTTTAGGCATCCACAAATTCTGCATCATGCTTTTATGCTTCTTAGGATTCTTAGGCTCACTCTCTGACCTTTTCTATTTGAAGCTGGCTTCAGACTATTTACCTGAATGGAGGAAATACTTGAATCTTAAAGATCAAACTCACCAATAAAGAAGGGGGAAAGCAGTCATGAGTAATTCATGAAATGCTAAGTAAAATAATAATGCATTCAGAACATTTTTCATCTATCAAATTGGAAGCTCTGGTGTCTTCCATGATGATACCCAGGGCTGGTACTGTCATGTTAGGTCCTTAGAAAGACTTGAAAACATATTTATCCCTTTGCAGAAGCAGGTCTAATCTGGCTGCTTCTCATAAGCAGATTCTCCTGAAGTGCAAATATTTTGATACAAGGATGTACAGTGCCAAGTCACCTTGTAGATGATGAGAAAACAAGGAAACAAAATTTCCAACAATCGTTTGGTAAATTGGAATTTCTTAGACAAACCATAAACATACAGTGGATGTTTACAAAGACAACAAAAATGGCATGGAGAACATTTAAGCACTCAGAAAACAGGCTCCCTCTGGGCAGAGCTCACTGCAGTGCCACAAAGTCACTGTAGCCAGACGGCCTCTCCAGGTTCCTCCTCTCTGGGCAGACATCGCGGAAAGAAAAACAGCAGTGCCAGTCAGGGGCTTACAGATAAAACTCCCATCTCCCTGGGACAGAGCCTCTGGGGGAAGAAGCACCTGTGGGTGCAGCTTCAGCAGACTTAAATGTTCCTGCCCACCAACTCTGAAGAGAGCAGTGGATCTCCCAGTACAGTGCTCGAGCTCTGCTAAGGGACAGACTGCCTCCTCAAGTGGGTCCCTGACCCCCATGCCTCCTGATGAGGAGACACCTCCCAGCAGGGGTTGACAGACACCTCATACAGGAGAGCTCTGGCTGGCATCTGGCAGGTCTCCCTCTGGGACGAAGTGTCTAGGGGAAGGAGGAGGCAGCAATCTTTGCTGTTCTGCAGCCTCCACTGGTGATATCCAGGTAAACAGGGTCTGGGGTGGACCTCCAGCAAACACCAGCAGACCTGCAGATGAGAGGCCTGACCATTAGAAGGAAAATTAACAAACAAAAAGCAATAGTATCAACATCAACAAAAAGAACAACCAAGCAAAAACACCATCTGAAGGTCACCAACAGCAAAGACGAAAGATAGATAAATCCACGAAGATCAGGAAAAACCAGCGCAAAAAGGCTGAAAACTCCAAAAACCAGAATGCCTCTTCTCCTCCAAAGGATCACAACTCCTTGTCAACAAGGGAACAAAACAGGATAGAGAATGAGTTTGACGAATTGACAGAAGTAGGTTTCAGAAGATGGGTAATAACAAACTCCTCCTACCTAAAGGAGCATGTTCTAACCCAATGCAAGGAAGCTAAGAGCTCTGAAAAAGGTTAGAGGAATTGCTAACTAGAATAGCCAGTTTAGAGAAGAACA
>NW_012105342.1:773851-776731 GCF_000951045.1 Mandrillus leucophaeus | reverse complement strand
CATAATGGTAAAAGAATCAATGCAACAAGAAGAGCTAACTATTCTAAATATATATGCACCCAATACAGGAGCACCCAGATTCATAAAGCAAGTTCTTAGAGACCTACAAAGAGACTCAGACTCCCACAAAATAACAGTGGGATAATTTAACACTCCACTGTCAATATCAGACAGATCAACAAGACAAAATTAACAAGGATATTCAGGACTTGAACTCAGCTCTGGACCAAGCAGACCTAATAGATATCTACAGAACTCTCCACCCCAAATCAAGAGAATATACATTCTTTCCAGCACCACATAGCACTTATTCTAAAATTGACCCCATAATTGGAAGTAAAACATTCCTCAGCAAATGCAAAAGAAAGGAAATCGTAACAAACAGTCTCTCAGACCACAGTGCAATCAAATTAGAACTCAGGATTAAGAAACTCACTCAAAACTGCACAACTACATGGAAACTGAACAACCTGCTCCTGAATGACTACTGGGTAAATAATGAAATTAAGGCAGAAATAAGTAAGTTCTTTGAAACCAATGAGGAGAAAGACACAAGGTACCAGAATCTCTGGGACACAGCTAAAGCAGTGTTTAGAGGGAAATTTATAGCACTAAAATGCCCACAGGAGAAAGCGGGAAAGATCTAAAATCACTAAAGAAGCAAGAGCAAATAAATTCAAAAGCTAGCAGAAGACAAGAAATAACTAAGATCAGAACAGAAGGAGACAGAGACATGAAAAACCCTTCAAAAAAATCAATGAATCCAGGAGCTGGTTTTATAAAAAAACACTAACAAAATAGATATACCACCTGCCAGACTAATAAAGAAGAAAAGAGAGAAGAATCAAATAGATACAATAAAAAAATGATAAAGGGGAGATTACCACTGATCCCATAGAAATACAAACTACCATCAGATAATACTATAAACACCTTTATGCAAATAAACTAGAAAATGTAGAAGAAATGGATAAATTCCTGGACACATACACCCTCCCAAAACTAAACCAGAAAGAAGTTGAATCCCTGAATAGACCAATAACAAATTCTGAAATTGAGGCAGTAATTAATAGCCTACCAACCAAAAAAAGCCCAGAACCAGACAGATTCACAGCCGAATTCTACCAGAGGCACAAAGAGGAGCTGGTACCATTCCTTCTGAAACTATTCCAAACAACAGAAAAAGAGGGACTCCTCCCTAACTCATTTTATGAGGCCAGCATCATCCTGATACCAAAACCTGGTAGAGACACAACAAAAAAAAAATTTCAGGCCAATATCCCTGATGAACACTTATGCGAAAATCCTCAATAAAATACTGGCAAACCAAATCCAGCAACAAAAACAAACAAAAAAACACAACGCCATCAAAAAGTGAGTGAAGGATATGAACAGACACTTTTCAAAAGAAGATATTTATGCAGCCAACAAACATATGAAAAAACTTGTTATCACGGGTCATTAGAGAAATGTAAATCAAAACCACAATGAGATGCCATCTCACACCAGTTAGAATGGCGATCATTAAAAAGTTTATCCACCACAGTCAAGTCGGCTTCATCCCTGGGATGCAAGGCTGGTTCAACATACACAAATCAATAAATGTAATTCATCACGTAAACAGAACCAATGACAAAAATCACATGATTATCTCAACAGATTCAGAAAAAGGCCTTCAATAAAATTCAACACCCCTTCATGCTAAAAACTCTCAATAAACTAGGTGTTGATGGAATGTATCTCAAGATAATAAGAGCTACTTATGACAAACCCACAGCCAATATCATACTGACTGGGCAAAAGCTGGAAGCATTCCCTTTGAAACTGGCACAAAACAAGGATGCCCTCTCTCACCACTCCTATTCAACACAGTCTTTGAAGTTCTGGCCAGGGCAATCAGACAAGAGAAAGAAAGAAAGGGTTTTCAAACAGGAAGAGAGGAAGTCAAATTATCTCTGTTTGCAGGTGACATAATTGTATATTTAGAAAACCCCACCATCTCAGCCCAAAAACTCCTTAAGGTGATAAATAACTTCAGCAATGTCTCAGGATACAAAAACAATGTGCAAAAATTACAAGCAATCCTATACACCAATAACAGATAAACAGAGAGCCAAATCATGAGCAAACTCCCATTCACAATTGCTACAAAGAGAATAAAGTATCTAGGAATCCAACTTACAAGGGATGTGAAGGACCTCTTCAAGAACTACAAACCACTGCTCAATGAAATAAGAGAGGACACAAACAAATGGAAAAACATTCCACACTCATGGATAGGAAGAATCAATATCATGGAAATGGCCATATTGCCCAAAGTAATTTATAGATTCAATGCTATTACCATCAAGCTACCATCGACTTTCTTCACAAAATTAGAAGAAAAAAAAACTACTTTAAATTTCATATGGAACCAAAAAGGAGCCTATATAGCCAAGACAATCCTAAGCAAAAAGAACAAAGCTGGAGGCATCACACTACCTGACTTCAAACTATACTACAAGACTGCAGTAACCAAAACAGCATGGTACTCATACCAAAACAGACATATACAGGCCAATGGAACAGAACAGAGGCCTCAGAAATAACACCACACACCTACAACCATCTGACCTTTGACAAAACTGACAAAAACAAGCAACGAAGAAAGGATTCCATATTTAGTAAATAGTGTTGGGAAAACTGGCTAGCCATATGCAGAAAACTGAAACTGGATCCCTTCCTTACATCTTATACAAAAATCAACTCAAGATGGATTAAAGATTTAAACATAAGACCTAAAACCGTAAAACCATAAAAACCCTAGAAGAAAACCTAGGCAATACCATTCAGGACATAGGCATGGGCAAAGACTTCATGACTACAACACCAAAAGCAATG
>NW_012105342.1:769029-771291 GCF_000951045.1 Mandrillus leucophaeus | reverse complement strand
AAATATGGGACTATGTGAAAAGACGAAACCTACGACTGACTGGTGTACCTGAAAGTGATGGGGAGAATGGAACCAAGTTGGAAAACACCTTTCAGGATATTACCCAGGAGAACTTCCCCAACCTGGCAAGATAAGCCAACATTCAAATTCAGGAAACAGAGAGAACACTGCAAAGATACTCCTCCAGAAGAGCAACCCCAAGACACATAATTGTCAGATTCACCAAGATTGAAATGAAGGAAAAAATGTTAAGGACATCCAGAGAGAAAGGTTGGGTTACCCACAAAGGGAAGCCCATGAGACGAACAGCAGATCTCTCTGCAGAAACCCTACAAGCCAGAAGAGAGTAGGGGACAATATTAAACATTCTTAAAGAACAGAATTTTCAACCCAGAATTTCATATCCAGCCAAACTAAGCTTCATAAGTGAAGGAGAAATAAAATCCTTTACAGACAAGCAAATGCTGAGGGATTTTGTCACCACCAGGCCTGGCTTACAAGAGCTCCTGAAGGAAGCACTAAATATAGAAAGGGAAAACTGGTACAGCCACTGCAAAAACAAACCAAAATGTAAAGACCATCGACACTATGAAGAAACTGCATCAACAATGGGCCAAATAACCAGCTAGCATCATAATGACAGGATCAAATTCACACATAATAATATTAACACTAAATGTAAATGGGTTAAACGCCCCAATTAAAAGGCACAGACTGGCAAATAGGATAAAGAGTTCAAGACCCATCGGTGTGCTGTATTTAGGAGACCCATCTCACATGCAAAGGCACACATAGGCTCAAAATAAAGGGAAGGAGGAAGATTTACCAAGCAAATGGAAAGCAAAAACAAAAAACAAAAAAAAAAAGCAGGGGTTGCAATCCTAGTCTCTGATAAAAGACTTTAAATGAACAAAGATCAAAAAAGACAAAGAAGGGCATTACATAATGGTAAAAGAATCAATGCAACAAGAAGAGCTAACTATTCTAAATATATATGCACCCAATACAGGAGCACCCAGATTCATAAAGCAAGTTCTTAGAGACCTACAAAGAGACTCAGACTCCCACAAAATAACAGTGGGATAATTTAACACTCCACTGTCAATATCAGACAGATCAACAAGACAAAATTAACAAGGATATTCAGGACTTGAACTCAGCTCTGGACCAAGCAGACCTAATAGATATCTACAGAACTCTCCACCCCAAATCAAGAGAATATACATTCTTTCCAGCACCACATAGCACTTATTCTAAAATTGACCCCATAATTGGAAGTAAAACATTCCTCAGCAAATGCAAAAGAAAGGAAATCGTAACAAACAGTCTCTCAGACCACAGTGCAATCAAATTAGAACTCAGGATTAAGAAACTCACTCAAAACTGCACAACTACATGGAAACTGAACAACCTGCTCCTGAATGACTACTGGGTAAATAATGAAATTAAGGCAGAAATAAGTAAGTTCTTTGAAACCAATGAGGAGAAAGACACAAGGTACCAGAATCTCTGGGACACAGCTAAAGCAGTGTTTAGAGGGAAATTTATAGCACTAAAATGCCCACAGGAGAAAGCGGGAAAGATCTAAAATCACTAAAGAAGCAAGAGCAAATAAATTCAAAAGCTAGCAGAAGACAAGAAATAACTAAGATCAGAACAGAAGGAGACAGAGACATGAAAAACCCTTCAAAAAAATCAATGAATCCAGGAGCTGGTTTTATAAAAAAACACTAACAAAATAGATATACCACCTGCCAGACTAATAAAGAAGAAAAGAGAGAAGAATCAAATAGATACAATAAAAAAATGATAAAGGGGAGATTACCACTGATCCCATAGAAATACAAACTACCATCAGATAATACTATAAACACCTTTATGCAAATAAACTAGAAAATGTAGAAGAAATGGATAAATTCCTGGACACATACACCCTCCCAAAACTAAACCAGAAAGAAGTTGAATCCCTGAATAGACCAATAACAAATTCTGAAATTGAGGCAGTAATTAATAGCCTACCAACCAAAAAAAGCCCAGAACCAGACAGATTCACAGCCGAATTCTACCAGAGGCACAAAGAGGAGCTGGTACCATTCCTTCTGAAACTATTCCAAACAACAGAAAAAGAGGGACTCCTCCCTAACTCATTTTATGAGGCCAGCATCATCCTGATACCAAAACCTGGTAGAGACACAACAAAAAAAAAATTTCAGGCCAATATCCCTGATGAACACTTATGCGAAAATCCTCAATAAAATACTG
>NW_012105342.1:765371-766069 GCF_000951045.1 Mandrillus leucophaeus | reverse complement strand
CCATCTCACACCAGTTAGAATGGCGATCATTAAAAAGTCAGGAAACAAAAGATGCTGGAGAGGATGTGGAGAAATAGGAATGCTTTTACACTGCTGGTGGGAGTGTAAATTAGTTCACCCATTGTGGAAGACAGTGTGGCGATTCCTCAAGGATCTAGAACTAGAAATACTATTTGACCCAGCAATCTCATTACTGGGTATATACCCAAAGGGTTATAAATCATTCTACTATAAAGACACATGCATATGTATGTTTATTGCAGCATTATTCACAATAGCAAAGTCTTGGAACTAACCCAAATGCCCACCAATGTTAGACTGGATAAAGAAAATGTGGCACCTACACACCATGGAATACTATGCAGCTGTAAAAAACAATGAGTTCATGTCCATCGCAGGGACATGCATGAAGCTGGAAACCATCATTCTCAGCATACTATCACAGAAAGAGAAAACCAAACACCACATGTTCTCACTCATAAGTGGGAGTTGAACAATGAGAACATACAGGCACAGGCAGGGGAACAACACACTCCAGGGCCCGTCTGAGGGTGGGGGGCAAGGGGAGGGACAGTATTAGGAGAAATAGCTAATGTAGATGACGGGTTGATGGGTGCAGCACACCACCATGGCACATGTATACCTATGTAACAAACCTGCACATCTGCACATGTATCCCAGAACTAAGGAAGGAAGGA
>NW_012105342.1:762993-764781 GCF_000951045.1 Mandrillus leucophaeus | reverse complement strand
TTTTTGGTAGTTTTAATAGAGACAGGGTTTCACCATGTTGGCCAGGCTGGTCTCTAACTCCTGGCCTCAAGTGATCTGACTGCCTTGGCCTCCCAAAGTGCTGGGACTACAGGCATGAGCTACTACGCCCAGCTGAGAGTGTCAGAGATTTGTCAAAGGGCCTGCAAGTATCCTGGCCTGGAACCTCACAGGCCACTTCTGAATGATAAAAACTGACCTGTCACCTCTGCACCATTGGTTTCTGGTCTTCCATCACTTCCAACCTCGAAGGGTGCTCCCAGAGCTTAGTACATGCATAACAAACCCCTTACCCCAGCATATCTAGGATGCCAACAACTATAAGGCACACCACAAGAGAAAAAGCATGCTGCCAATAAATGCTGACGTGCTATCTATTGTAAAGAAGCATCCAGGCCCTGGCAGTGTTGAAATGTGAAAACATGCGCATCCAGCATTCAAAACACCTCAGGCATACTACAATATTAACAGTGATTGTTACAGAATTATGAAATCAGGGCAGGTGCTTTGGCTCATCTGTATTTTCTAAACTTTCTATGGTGAACGATATTACTGCCAATATTTGAAAAATAGTAAATAAACATTATTTTAAAGAAAAAAAATTAAATGAGCCAACCAGAACTACCGTGAACCTAATGAAACTAAAGCTTTGTGGCCTTCCAAAGGCTCCTGGAAGAAGCCCTAGTTTGTTTGTATTTGTATTTTTTGTTGCTTGTCATAAAAGCAACCCCTCAAACTACACGTGCTTCAGGCCCCATAAAGCTATGATCTCTCTTGGATTCAACAAATACAGAGTACCTAACAAGTCCACGTGGACTGCTTTAAAAGACAGAGAGAAATAAAAACATTTCATCTTAAGTGAGGACACAAGCAAGCCCAGATAACCACATCGAGGCAACAAGACCAATAATCCCTCTCCCTTTCCTAATTATCACTCCTGCTGCTATGGACTGAACTGTGTCCCCCCAAAACTCGTATGTTGAGGCACTAATCCCAATGGGATGGTATTAGGAGATGGGGAGGTGGTCAGGGACAGATGAAGCCATGAGTGTGGAGGCCCCATGTTGGGATCAGTGACCTTATAAGAAGAGGAAGAAACACCAGAGCTTTCTCTCTCCACCATGTGAGGGCACAGCAAGAAGGCGGCCATCTGCAAACCAGGATATGAGCCCTCACCAGGAACTGAATCTGCGAGCACTTTGACCTGGGACTTCTCAGCCTCCAGAATTGTGAGAAATAAATGTCTATTGTTTAAGCTACTCAGTTTATGGTATCCTGTTAGAGAGCAGCCCGAACTGACTAAGACACCCCCATACTACATCTCTAGTGATTATAACTGGTAATGCACAAATCCACTGGTCAACTTTCAGATATTGAAGCCACCACCATGCTCTATAGTTTGGTTCTGTTGAAGTTTTATAAGTAAATAATGAACTGCCAACGTTGTAGCAATGCTATGGGGAATATTCACCCAAGGGTTCTTTCTTTTCTCTGAAATCTCTCATGTTCTTTAAAAAGTCAGCCTCTTTTCATCTGCAATGAGATTTTCTCTCTAAATCCTTCTTTAAACACTCCTTTTGTGTGATGTCTTAGCCTTAAGTACTGAGCCTTAAAGAAAAGCTGTTTTCCACTCACTGCCTTGTTTTAGATATGCTCTCCCTGACCTTTCAAAATGGCAAAATAAAGAATCTTAGGGACCACGAGGGCCACCTGCTTTGAACTGCCCAGCAGTAAAGGGGCCAAGTGACAAAGCTAGTTGGTACACCCAAC
>NW_012105342.1:731999-762587 GCF_000951045.1 Mandrillus leucophaeus | reverse complement strand
AAAAAAAAAAAAAAAAAAAAAACCCTAAGGTTCCACAGAACCTAGTTTGAAAACCATTGGTCTACATTAGCAAGAAGCAAACAGAATGAGGAATTTTTCCCTCTGCAAAAGCCATGTCCCCTCCACCTTGTCCATGGAGGGAAGACACACACAGTGTTGACACGCATACCTGCCATGATACAGGGGAGCGTGCATGACACACATTTAAAAAGGCGTGGGGTGAACAGGCAATTCTCATTTTAGCAAGACTGTTAGAATCTTCATTCAGCCAATGGTGAACATGTGCTCCACTTTCAAAACAAATGGCAGCCTTGTCTCACCTCTAACTCTCTGTCCCTATTCCACAAGGAACATTCCCACCCAAATGCAAGCTCTCAGCTTCATGGACACACTAAGGAGGCTCTCGCCAGGAGCACCTCTGAGTCCATGTCCACATCTCTGCAGTATGGCCCCAGCCAGATTTGGAGCACATTCTTGTATTCAACACATTTATAAAGTGCCTCATCGATACCTGGCACTGTTCTTGACCATCTGTGAACAAAAGAAACAACAATCTTACCCTCGCGGTGTCTACATTCTAGAGGGGAGAGACCTCCTAAGTGATTAAATTGGGCACAAAAGAATGATGAGTGCTCCAGGAGAAAAACAGAGCCCAGAGAGGGGGAGCAGCGGGTGCTGGGTCAAGTGTTTTGCTTCGGTTGTGGTTTTTATGTGGTAAAAAACATGTAAGATTTACCATCTTAACCATTTTTAAGTGTATAGTACTATAGTGTTAACTACATGTACCCTGTTGGACAACAGATCTCTAGAACGTCTTCATCTTGCAAAACTGAAACTCTACATCCAATGAACAACTCTCCTTTTCACCCTCCCTCCAGCCCCTGGCAACCACCATTCTGCTGTCTCTAGGTGCCTCAGATGAGTGGAATCATTCGGCATTTGTCTTTTTGTGGCTGGCTTACTTCACTTAGCATAATGTCCTCAAGGTTCATCCATGTTGTAGCCTGTGTCAGAATGTCCTTCCTTCTGAAGACTGAACAATGTTCCACCATGTATACAGACCACATTTTGTTTAGCTACTCATCTACTGATGGACACTTGAGTAGCTCCCACCTTTCGGCTGTTGTAAACAAGGCTTCCATGAACACAGGTCTGCAAACATCTGTTCGATTCCCTGCTTTCAGTGAAGGCCTAGTTTTAACAGAGCTGTCAGTGTGGTTCCATACCTTTCCTTTCCTCTGCAGCCCCGTGTCCACCTTCTGTGTAGGGGGAAGCTCCCACTTCAATCTATTTCCTGGCACTGTTTCATCAGTAGCTATGCAACCCACACCTGCATGTTCAGAACAACTCCCACACACTACAGAGGACTCAATATCACCTATTTTCTAAAGATGGATTTCTTCAAAGCACAGGGCTGTTTGGACCAGAGTGCAATAAAAGAGTGAGGAATGGAGAATGAAAACATGAATCATGAACGTGAGCAGTTGGCTCTGTGTTTTCAGAGGCACTTGTCAGTTCCCCCAAAAGACATTCCCTCATCATGCCCTTCAACACGGCAGGATGGACAGGACAGTGTCACCCATGCTCCCAAGGGCCGCCCGTCCTTACTGCCTAGGAAAGCATGGCCCCTTGATGGAATCTCAGTCTGCATGAAAACCCACCATGAGCACTTTCTTCAAAGTTTTGGTAAGAAACGTTTTGACACCTGTTAAAGGAATTTCAAGAATTCACAATTAAGTGGGGACTTCCCAAGGTCTCAAATAATCATGACACATCCTACTCAACCATGCAACAAATCCTGACTGTGAAGCAGGACCCCCAGCTAGACAGTGCGGAGCAGCCACAGTGGGTCAGACCTGAGTCCTGACCCGAGGACTGCTTTCTGGAGGTAGATATGAGACCCCAAATATGAACAAGATGCGCCAGGGACCCAGGAACCAGGAGTGCCGATGTCCAAAGGTCGGGGGGAAGATGGATGTCCCAGCTCAAGAAGAGAGACAGGACGCACCCTTCCTCTGCCTCTCTGTTCTTTAAGACTGGCAACAAATCGGATGATGCCCACCTGCATTGATGAGGATGATCTTCTCTATGCAACTGATTCAAACGCTCATCTCTTCCAGAAACACCCGTTTCACCAGCTATCTGTGCATCTGTTAGCCCAGTCACATAAAGTTAACATCACAAACCACAAGGAATGAATTCTGTTGACACCTGAATGAGCAAGGAAATGGATTCTCCCCAAGAACCTGCAGGAAGAAACAAGACCTTGACTGTAATCCAGTGAGTCCTGTGTTGTAGTTCTAATCTACAGAACTGAAAGAACATAAATGTGTGTTGCTTTAAGCTGTTAAATGTGTGGTCATTTGTAACAGCAGCAGCAGGAACTAATACAGCCACTTTAATGAGCAGCCCAGGTGGCTAGTACAACTGATGAGGGATATATCCCCTGGCAGTATCCCTAGGTGTGTGCCTGAGAGCATCACTGTCCTACCGAACTCTCCACAGTGGTGGGAATGTTCTATACCTATGCCATCAAATATGGTAGCCACTTGTGGCCGTTAAGCCCTTGAAATATGGCTAGTGTGACTGAGGAAATGAATTTATAATACAGGTCATCTTAATCACCTTAAACTTGAATAGCCATGGGTGATCAGTGGCTCCTGCAATGAACAGCAGAGCCTCAAGTAAAGGTTCTCAAACACTGCTGCATATTAGGACTTCCTGGAGAGATTTTTTTAATGCTGATGCCCAGGCTGCCTCCCAGATCAATCAAATCAGATAGTACTTAAGGTATGGGACCCAGGCATTGGTATTTTTAAAACTCTCCAGGGGCTCCAACATGCAGTCAGGTTTCAGACTCAGTGACCCAGGGAAATGGTCACGGGGGGTATACACAGTCAGATACACGGATGGTAACTGAATCCCTGCCTTGGAATGTCAACAAATGGCAAACTCTAAGGTTTCCATTCGTGCAATGGAATAGAATGTCCACAGCAATTAAAATAAATGCGTGGATCTACACATATCAACAAGGGTAAATACAGAAAACACAAAGTTGACTTAAGAAAGGAGAGGAAAAACACTCGTAACAATACAGTATCATGTCTATGAACTTGGAAGTGTACACAACAATACTACATGTTGACTATAAACACATATAGTAAAAAGCATAAAAACTTGGGCAAGAAAAACACATACCAACTGCAAGCTGGGGGCAACCTGCTTGGAAATGAGAGCAAAGGATGGGGTGGGGGGGCCCACATACAAAGAGCTTCAAATCCATGCAGCAATTTATTTCACTTTAACAGATGTGAAGCAACTATGGTAAAGTGGTATTACTTGTTGTAGCTCCATGTTACAAACACAAGTGTGTTGTCATATTTTCTGTATACTTTTCTGGGTGTACAACATTTTTCATAATAGCAATAGAGACCAATATATGGGTCTCCGGGCAGGAAACGTCTATCCCAGGGCGGGCAGCACAGAGGGTGGCTCTCTGGGGTGAGTTAGGCTATGTCATATTGAGGAATTTATTCCTAGTAGGTTTTCCTTCCAATGGAAAGCCAATTCTCTTCCAGAATTTAAGGGAATAAAACAATTATGAGCCCTAAAAAAAAAAAAAAAAAAACTACTGGACAAGAAAATCTGGCCAAAGATGATCAGGCAAAATACAGAAGTTAGGAATGGCTTCAGTAAAGGAAGCAGCTCAGGAGGAAGAGAGGCAGATTGGCAGCATTCTCTGAGCACTTAAACACAGGACTATAAGAAGATACCACAGGAAGCGGGGGAGCAGCAGAGAGCAAATGCTATCAACCTCATCCCACACATGCAACAATTTGCAACAATCTAGCCGCGGGAGGGAAATAATATTAGTGTGCCAGACACTGTCCTAA
Source organism: Mandrillus leucophaeus (assembly GCF_000951045.1). Classification (NCBI taxonomy): domain Eukaryota; kingdom Metazoa; phylum Chordata; class Mammalia; order Primates; family Cercopithecidae; genus Mandrillus; species Mandrillus leucophaeus. The sequence goes on along the minus strand of NW_012105342.1, from coordinate 758,694 downwards.
GTGCTTTACATTATAAATTATAATAACTCAACTGTTAGAGTAATTCTACAAGATACTGCTATTACTTCTTAGATGTAACAGAGGGAAACTGAGTCACAGCAAGTTCGGTGATTAGCCTAAGGTCAAGTGGCCAAGACGGGATTTGAACCCAGGCTGTTCTGGGTCCCATATGCTAATCCCTACACTATACTGTTCTTTGAAATCAGGTATTAGGTATGCTTGCACTAATGTCCTCTGCACTTCTACATTTGAACTTCTAGTCGTAAAAATAGGACTCCAACCACATAAAAAATTCTATAGCCTTTTCTACTCGACTGTGAAGCATATTCATATTCTTTTTCTTGTTAATTTCAAACTTACCATTTATCCTGAAAGTAAAATGTATAATATATAACTCTTTGGACACACATCCTCCCTCCACATCCATGAACAGTGTGATGTCGGAAATCTTGCTCACCAATGTCAATGAGGGGTTATTTGTGAAAGGTGGCATTTTATGTGATTTTTCTTCCTCTGTTTTTCTCTGGCTTTACTAAGGTACACTTGACAAATAAAAATTCCATGTATTTAAGGTGTACGAGATGATGTTTCTATATTCACCTTGCAAAATAATTATCACACTCAAGCTAATTAACATGTCCATCACCTTACACAGCTCTGATGTTTTGTACCTGGGGTGAGAACCGCACCGCTGGGTGCGGTGGTTCATGTTTGTAATTCTAACATTTTGGGAGGCTGAGGCAGGAGGGCTGAAGGCAGGAGTTCAAGACCAGCCTGGGCAACACAGCAAGACCCTATCTCTACAAAAAATATATAAATTAGTCAGGCGTAGTGGCACATGCCTGTAGCAGGGAGACTGAGGAAATGGATCACTTGAGCCCAGGAGTTGGAGGCTGCGGTGAGCTATGATCACTACACTCCAGCCTGGGTGAAAGAGTGAGACCTAGTCTCAAAACAAAATAAAACAAACTACTCTCTTAGCATATTTCAAGTCCACAACACGGCATTCTCAACTATAGTAACCATGCTGTACATTAGATCTTCAGAACTCATTCCTCCTGCATAACTGATACTGAGTATTGTTATTCTTTCTACTTCTCTGTATTGCTAGAATGTTTTATAGCAAGTATTCATGATTTTTCACAACCAATGTTCCGTTAATGACGTTTCTAAAAGAACAAATAGAAGAGAAAATACCAGTAGATGCACCTCCTATAGATACACAAGGAAAAAGAGGAGCGCCATGGACATGAGGAGGGAGAACACACCTCTAAAATGATCTGTAGGATCCAGGACGGTCTTTCCAGACCTGCATCCCAGAGGACTACAGGCAGACAGCGCCTCCCTGAACCCAGGGCAGACAGCCGGTCAGGGCAGGAGGAAGGCCACATGCACGGAGCCAGATGAGGTCAGCAGGAATGTCATGGAGACAACAGCTACAACCACAGGGGGGAAACCCATGCTGAAGGAAGTAAAGATCAGAACCTACACCCTGGAAAACCAAACTAGTGACACCGCAGAAAGCTTTAGAAATTCTCCCAGAATGTCAAAACGAAAAAGACCACCACCTGACACAGTCTCTTACAGCAAAAACAGAGAGGAAGGTCACAGATGACAAGGACAACAGAGATCAAGGGCGTTTCAAGAGGAACTGCTAACTGTTTTCCAAAGAAAGGTGTGCACTACTGCGGCACAAAAGCAGACCCTTGCCCTATGGAAGAAAATCCTTCTCCACCAGCGAGTACTTCAGAGACTGCCTGAAATGCTCCCCAAGCTGTTCTCAGAAAAAGCACCAAGTCCTCTTACCAAGTCAGGAAAACAAGCCTGCATATTTGTTTGGAGCACTACATTTCTTAGTATTCTAAAATAATATACACTTCTCTCTCTCTCTCTCTCTCTCTCACACACACACACACACACACACACACACACACACAGAGTAGATAAAAAGTCCCCTTTAAGCTAAATTTGGGAGGTCAGGTACAACTTCAGGATTATCTATAAATATACAGCTGACCTTGGAACAACACAGGTTTGAACTATGCGAGTCCACTTAAACGTGGATTTTTTTCCATCAAAGTTACACTGAGTGTGCCTGCCTCTCCTGCCTCCCCTCCTACTTCCTCCACCTCTTCCTCCTCTGCCACCCCTGACATAGCAAAACCGAGCCTTTCTCTTCCTTCTCCTACTCAGCCCACTCAACATGAAGACTACAACGAAGATGAAGACCTTTATGATGACCCACCTCCACTTATAAATAGTAAATATATTTTCTCTTCCTTATGATTTTCTTAGTAACATTTCTTTTCTCTAGCTTACTTGATTGCAAAAATACAGTATATAATGCATGTAGCCTACACAATGTGTTAATTGACTGTGTTTATTGGTAAGACTTCCAGTCAACAGTAGGCTATTAAGTTGGAGGGAAGTCACAACTTATACATGGATTTCTGACTGTGAGGGAGGTTGGGTCCTGTCAGGCCTCTGAGCCCAAGCTAAGCCATCATATGCCCAGTGACCTGCAGGTATACATCCAGATGGCCTGAAGCAACTGAAGAACCACAAAAGAAGTGAAAATAGCCAGTTCCTGCCTTCAATGATGACATTCCACCATTGTGATTTGTTCCTGTCCCACACAACTAATCAACTGACCTTGCGACATTCCTCCCCTAGACAATGAGTCTCATGATCTCCCATGATCTCCCCACCCGGCACCTTGTGACCCCTGTCCCTGCCCGCAAGAGATAACCACCTTTAACTGTAATTTTTTACTACCTACCCAAATCCTATAAAACTGTCCCACCCCTATCTTCCTTCGCTGACTCTTTTCGGACTCAGCCCACTTGCACCCCAGTAAAATAAACAGCCTTGTTGCTCACACAAAGCCTGGTTGGTGGACTGTCTTCACACAGACGCGCATGACAGGTCCCCTAACCCCTGCATTGTTCAAAGGGCCAAATGTGCATTATGTGACATGGATAAAAAGTAATGTTTTTTTAAATGGCAAAGTCTGCAACCTACAAATTGAAGAATAGTTCTAGCTTCATTTGAAATGTTATTGAAGAAAATAATCTCCATAAAAATAGCAGGCAGATATACATTTTTAAAAGTCTCAACTAAAGCTGACCAATGCAAACAATCATTGATTTAGGTGATCAAATAGCAATTAGACTGTCAGAGACGCATTCAACCTGTGATATGTGACCTATGAATTCACTTTCTACCTTCACACTTCCGAAATTATCTGGATTACTCACTATCAATACTTTTCACCAAAAAACAATGCAATCCTGAGTCTGGTCACCTGACCCTATATTAAATTGTACCCAGCAATTCTACAAAACACCACCCATGTTTCCTATGGAAAAAAAATTAGAAGAATAAAAGAATAATCCACATACAACGTAAAGCTAAAAAACTGCATTGGAATAAAAAACAAAATTGACGTATTTTGTGAAAACCTACAAGAACTAGTAAGTGAGTTTAGGTGAGCAGGACTGCAGAATACAAGAGCAATATACAAGATGCAACTGTATTTCTATACACTAGAATAAGTAATCAGCAAGTTAAATTTAAAAACAATACCATTTACAATAGCATCAAAATATGTAAATAGAAACCTGACAAAAGATAAGTAACTCCTGTACACTGTAAACTACACTCTACTGTAGAGAAAGATGAAAGACCAAAAATTGGGGAGATACAATGTAGTCATAGGGCAGAAGACTCAATATTATTACAACATCAACTCTCCCCAAGTTGATCTATAGAAGTGTTTTTCAACCAGGGGTGATTTTCTCCTGCCAGGAGGTATTTGGTAATGTCTAGAGGCATTGTTGGCTGTCCCTCCTTGGTGGCAGAAGGTGCTACTGGCATCTAATGAGTAAAAGATAGGATGCTGCTACCCATCCTACAATGTAGAAGACAGCCCTGCAGCAAAGAATTATCCAGCCCAAAATGTCCACACTCCCAGTGCCAAGATGGAAAAATCCTGATCTACAGATTTAGTGCAATTCCATTCAACCTCCCAGCAGGCTTTGTCCTTAAACTGACAAACTAATTCTAAAATTTGCGCAGAAATTCAAAGGACACAGCATAGCCGCAACAACTTTGAAGAAGAACAAAGTTAGAGAATTAACATCACCTTTCAAGAGGTTTCAAGAATTAAGTCAAAGGATGTTAAGAGACAATTCTCCATGAACTTCTGCATATCTGATTTTTCTAAACAAGCAGCACTGTAAAAATAGGGATAGAGAATTTGAATGCCTTGAAAGCTAGAAGTAGTATACTGCCCAGGAGAGATTCAGAGACATCTCTCTCTTGTAATCATTTACTACCTTTCAGTAAAACAAAACTAGGGAACTTCCCCCTCCTCTCCCCAGAGAGGATCTGTTTAGATTGCAGAGTAAGAGTCTCTCCCTCTTTGTCTCTGGGGCAGAAAAAGGGCAAGGTATTAGACACCCTAGAGCAATTCAGGGGCTTCTCCACTGCATGCACAGGGGAGTAAGTGGCACTGACCACACTGTCCCATGGGGAACTGACACTAGTTACACTGTGAATATAAAATATTCCCTCTGATCCAGAGACATTGTTCCCCATCAGAATATATACATACACTCAAACACACACACACACACACACACACACACATTTTTTAAACAGATTAAGACAGTGTGGTGTTGACATCAAGACAGACAAGTAGACCAATACAGCATAATCTCTATTGCAGAAATAGATCCACACGTACACAGAAAAAAAATCTTTTGACAGAGGTGCAAAAGCAATTCTATGAGGAAAGGACAGTCTTTTCAACAAACAGTGCTGGAAAAACTGAATATCCATCTGGGGAAAAGATGAAATAAACCTCAATCCATATCTCATACCACATAAAGGAGTTAGTTTCAAATGAATCACAGACGTAAATGGAAAACATAAAACTACAAAATCTGTAGAGGAAAGAATGGAAACAAATCTTTATAACTCTGGATTAGGCAAAGATTTATTACGTATGACAACAAAATTTTAAATGTGGCATCTTCAAAAGACACTGTAAAGGGAATGAAAATATAAGCCACATTCCAGGAGAAGATATTTAAAAGCATATAGCTGACACAGGTCTTGTACCTAGAACATAAAAAGAATCCTCAAACTTTAATAAAAATGATGTCAACAAAAATGCCAGAGTTAAAGACCAATGAAAATTCTCTCTTCCATAAAATCAATGAGAAAACTGGCAGAAATCCACTTTTTCAGAACCCTAGAAATTAAAAACAGATTGCAGCAATCTGATAAGTGCTTCCTCAAGAAAAATGTCTGAATCTTGGTAAGAAGAGGTGAGCTTTGTGGCACATCAGCTTGGTGCCGTTCCCTTCCCACCTCCCCCTCTCAGCAGGAGCCTTGCAAACCAACATCCCACAATCACAGTGCATGTCAGAACCCTGGCAAAACATGGCTGGAGCTCCTTCAAAGTCTCATTCCCAGAGAACTGACATGATACGACCCGTCTGATGTTTCTCTACAAGAAACCACCCAGAAGCCTGTCTTTATTTGACCTGACTCAGACCTTGCTCAGTGTGACATGTCTTTAGCCTCGGGGCATTTGCTGAAAACAATGGAAGGTGATCATTAACCACAACAGCTGCCAGAGGCAGTGGTTAACAAAGGGGCAAAAAGGAGCTACCCAAAAAGCTTAAAGGAAAAAGCCATGGAATGAGATGTCGTAGGTCCTTTGAAAAGCTCCAATAAAGTGCTGAAAATTAAAAGGCCACATGCACGCAAAGGGCTGTGCACATGCCAAGCACTGTGTTCATGCTCAGGAAAGGCCTGGGAAGGCCCTAAGCTCTCACCTCTGACTGACCTTGAGCTTTTGCACGAGGCTGTCAACTGCCTGGCTGAGTAGTAAAGTAATATTTGCAGATGACTTCCTTAGAAAATCTTAAGGAATCCACAAAAATACTGTTAGAGGTAATACACGAGTTCAGCAAGATTTCAGGGTACAAAAATCAATACACAGAAATCTGAGATTCCTGTACATGTGCAATACACAATCAAAAACTAAAGTGAAGAAAACAATTCCATTTATAACAGCATCAAAAATACAATACTTAGGAATAAACTTAACAAAAGAGATATAACTTGTACACTAAAAACTAGAAAAGATCATTGAAATGAACTGAAGAAAGCTTAAAGAAATGAAAAGACCTCCCACGCTTCTGAGCTGGAAGACAATATTGTTTGGATGGCAATATTCTCCAAAATGTTCTACAAATTCAACACAACCCCTACAAAAATCCCAGCTAGAATTTTTTTTTTTTTTTTTTTTTTTTTTTGCAAAAATGGACAAGTTGATCCTGTAATTCATATGGAAATGCTTGGATCCAGAATAGCCAAAACAATCTTGGGAAATCAGAGTTGGAAGACTCACATTTCCTGATTTAAAAACTTACTACAAAGCTACTGTAATAAGCCCATACATTTATAGTAAATTGATTTTCAACAAGAGAGTCAAGTCAGTATAACACAAAAGGAACAGTGTTTTCAACAAATGGTGCTGGGACAACTAGATAACCACATGTGGAAGAAAAAATTGAACCCCTGTCTCACACCATATACAAAATTTAAATCAAAGTTGATCAAAGACCTAAATATAAGAGCTAAAACTATGAAACGCTTAGAAAAATATATAGATGTACATTTTCATGATGTTGGATTAGGCAATGTTTTCTTACCTATGATACCAGAAGAACAAGCAAACAAAAAAATAGATTGGATATCATCAAAATTAGAAATTTTGTGCTTCAATGGACACCATCAAGAAAGTGAAAGACAATCTATAGACTGGGAGAAAAAAATTGTAAACCATATGTCTGTACAGGTCTAGTATCCAAAATATATAAATAACCGTTAAAACTCAATAATAAAAAAGACAACTCAATTGGAAAATGAGCCAAGGATTTGAACAGACATTTCTCCAAAGAGATCTGAAGAACCAATAAACACATGAAAAGATGCTCAGCATCTCTACTCATGAGGGAAAAGCACATCAAAACCATAGCAAGAAAGCACATCACAACCACAGGGATGGCTGTAATAAAAAATACTAGAAAATACAAGCGTTGGTGAGGATGTGAAGTAGAGCCGCTCATACATTGTTGGTGATGTTACAGGCGGGTCTTTGTTCTTAGAGCTCCCAAGATGGTGGCGGGCCGCTCCCAAGATGACAGCAAGTTTTTTGTTCTCTGACCTGGGGTTCTTGGCCTCATGGATTCCAAGGAATGGAACCTTGGGCCATGCAGTGAGTGTTATAGCTCTATTAGAAGCCATGGGTCATGGAAGAGAACCGTGGAACCCAGTGAATAGTGTTCAGCTCCATTAGGACTAACCTGGGCACTTAGCCCTGCAGGAACAATGGCGAGCCTTTAGCCCAATCAGGAGCAGCAATGGGCGCCTCGCTGGATCAGGAGCCCAGCGGACACCCTGCAGGATCAAGAGGGGTGAAAGTCAGTGGTGGGTCTGTGACAGCAGCAAACACCAGCGGTGGACGGTGAGCAAAAGCTCAGCTCAAGCCATAACAAACACGGACCAGAAGAGTGTGTAGCTGCAAGATTTAACAGAGTGAAAACAGAGCTCCCATACAAGGAAAGGGACCCAAAGGGGGTTGCCCACTCCCAGCTCGAATGCCTGGGTTTATACCCCGATCATTGTCCCTCCCCTGTGCTCTCAGGCGATACATGATTTGACTGCTTCTTTACCTCCTGCTTTAGCCTAATTTGTATTTTAGTGAGCCCTCTTTACTACCTGATTGGTCGGGGGTGGGCAGAGTTACAAACCCCGTGTTTAAAGGTAGGTGCGGTCACTTTTCCCAGCTAGGCTTAGGAATTCTTAGTCTGTCTAAGAAATCCTACTAGTCCTGTCTCTCAGTAAGAATGTAAAATGATGAAGACACTTTAGAAAACAATTTGGCAGTTCCTGAAATGGTTAAACCGAGAGTTACATATGACTATGTACATATTCCTAGGTACATCCCCAAGAACTGAAAACATATGTTCACTCCAAAACTTGTACTGGAATGTTCACAGCAGCATCACTCATATCAACCAATGTCCATCATGCAATGCCTGGATAAACAATGGAATACACAATTGTTCATTGGAATACTATTCAGCCGTAAAATGAAATAAAGTATTATTAGATGCTTACAACATGGACGAACCTCAAAAACATTTTGCTAAGTGTTAGGAAACCAGACCACTACCAAAATTCTTTCAAGAGGTAAATGAGTAACAGACTGTGGTGCAGTCACCCACTGAGGTACTACTAGGCGATTAAAGGGGCTAAACTAGGCACATGAAACAACATGGATGAATCTCAAAGGCTTTCTGCTGGGTGAAAAAGGCCAGTCTCAAAAGGTTAGATGCTGTATAATTCCATTCACATGATATTCAAAAGACAGAACTATAGTATGGAGAACAAGTCAGTAGTTGGTGGCTGGTAGGGGTTTGAGAGAACTATCACAAGATGAAGCCATTTTATAAGGTGATGAAACTGGTCTCTAGCCTGATTTTGGTGGTGGTAACAGGAATCAATACGTGTAATACGATTCTCAGAACCGTATATCCAGAAAACAAAAATAAAAACCTAACCACAAACAGAAAGTAAAGACACAGAAATAAGGCCCTCCCTTTCCTGACATGCACATGCTTTAGTAACTATGAAAGTAATTTCTTCAACTCCAAAAACCACAAGTTTAACTGACTTGTTTCAAGAATGAGTTAATCAATTCTGTATTTATTAAATGCAAATGTTTCCAATGGGTAGATTTAATATGCTATGGCAGGAGAAAGTACAAGAAGTACAAGAATTGATTGTGCCAGCTTGGATGCAAAAAGTAAAATTAAAATTCCATGTACGTGATATAATGCTATACTTGGCAAAAAGCTTTTCTGTACAGTGAACTGAAAGCCACTTCCAAACAATTCAATCATCTGGTTAAAAAATTAAAAATAGCATCACAACTCTCTTTTGTTACAGGGAAAGGGTCCATCTTCCAAAAACCAAGTGCTTCCCTCATGCTTCTCAAAGATGGTGTCCCTGCTGGACAGCCTCTGACTCTCCAAATCATTCCCTCTTTCCTCCAACCCCCACTGATAAATTCCCACCTTGGAAGCAAGCCCCAGCCCGCAGACTGCTACTTCTTCATCTCCCCCTGTACCGAGTATTTTCTTTTTCTCAGAGACAGAGTTTCACTCCATCACCCAGGCTAGAGTGCAATAGTGCGATCATAGCTCACTGCAGTCTCAAACTCCTGGGTTCAAGCAATCCTCCCATCTCAGCTTCCTGAGTAACTGAGACTACAGGCACATGACACCACACCTGGCTACTTTAAAAAAAATTTTTTTTTTTTAAAGATGGGATCTTACGATATTGCCCAGGCTGGTCTCAAACTCCCGGGCCATAGCAATCCTCCCGTCTCAGTCTCCCAAAGTGCTGGGATTACAGGTGTGAGCCACTGTGCCCAGCCTGGAAAGGATCATGTTTGCCCCCCACACCTTCCCATCTTTCCAGTCGTGCAAACCTAACACCCCCAGAGAGGCATGTCTGCCTCCACACTCCCACTCTCCCTTCCATCACTCCCATGTGGCCTCCTCACTGATCTTCCACAAAACCTGTCCCGAAATGTCTCTAACGATCTCCATGCTGTGGAATCCAGGGACACGTGTTTGTCCATTCACTCAGCTTCTCAGATGTCACCAACCCATTTGGCCACACTTCCCTTCTGCCGATACTTTCTGCTTTCAACATCCTTGACACCACATCCTCCTGCTTTTCCCCCAGATCTGGCCACACTTTCTTGGTTTTCTGTAGCAGCTGAGCCTGCTCTCCTGAGCTTCTAAACACTCAGGAAATTTCTCATGGCCAGGCCAAGCCCCCGCTTCTCCACGCTCTTCAATTTGTTGCCTGCCTGCATCCAATGCACCTGTATGCACCTGCTCACTTTGTTTCACCGGCCCAACCTTTGCTGGGTTTCAGGACATTTTCTAATCGGTCTGTGAGATCTAAGTGGATGTCCCATTAAAAGGGGGGGTTCCATGGGAAAATACCTTTGAGAAACACTGCTTCACATGGTGCGCCCCGCCCACCCCACCATCAGTTGATGAGTCTTTAGAAAAACAAATCTGTTTTTCTAAACTTTATAAAAGTTTTGAAATCGGGAAATGTGAGTCTTCCAACTTTGACTTCCCTGAAATCAAAGTGTCCCTGTTGTAGGCTCAGGTATTTAACAAAATCCTTCTCATCTTCCCCACTGAAATTTAGTCTCATGTGAAATGAAACACAGAATTTACTACTTTACTCCCAGGTAATTCCCAAGATCACCTGCCTCACTTCCTCTCCAGGGCACAAAATCAGAGACGTGAAAACAGAAGGCATCCATTGCAGACCCTCTAATCTTCATGAGCCACAATTCTTCATGAGCCGTGGAGAAGCTGATGGAAGCTGGACTTTCCTCTCCAGAAAAACACACACACACACACCACACAGAAGGATCTGTATGTAATCTCAAGGTTCCACCCCAAGAAATTCACCCCAGGGTCCATGAATTCAAACTAAGCCCCCCTCAGTGAGGACGCTTCAGCAGACCCCTCTGACTCACAGGGGCCTCCATTCTCACAACCTTCCTGGGTTTGCTGCTAAGATTATGACAAACTAGGGCTGATGAGACCTTGCTTCACTCCAGCAACACACCAGTGCATCCTAACTGAGGCCTCTCTGCACACATCCGCCCTGCAGACACCGCGCATTCATCCATTTGGCAAATACTCACTGAGCTCCCCTACATTCCAGGTGTTGTGCTAGGTGAAGATGGCACACTCCATGATCCTCACCCTTGGGGAGCAGACCTCCTGGTGAATGGACGTGAACAATAAGCACAACAAATGACAGGTTGTGATGGCATTTTACCAAAATTCGAGGGGTCACGTGACAGGGTCAGCTCCTCGATACTGGGTGGTCAGTAGTATCATTTGACAGCATCAGAGACTGCATTCCATAAAAATCCCATCGAGATTTGTAAAACCTCCAAGTCCTTCAAAATAAGAAGATACAGTCTCGGCCAGGCGCAGTGGCTCATGCCTATAATCCCAGTACTTTGGGAGGCAAGGTGGGGGATCACCTGAGGTTGGGAGTTCGAACCAGCCTGACCACCACCATGGTGAAACCCCGTCTCTACTAAAAATACAAAAAAATTAGCTGGGCACGATGGCACATGCCCATAATCCCAGCTACTCGGGAGGCTGAGGCAGGAGAATTGCTTGAACTCGGGAGGCAGAGGTTGTGGTGAGCCAAGATCATGCCACTGCACTCCAGCCTAGGCAACAAAAGTGAAACTCTGTCTCAAAAAAAAAAAAAAAAAAAAAAAAGAAGAAGATACTGTCTCAATGTTAAGGGTTGACCAAAAAAAAAAAAAAAATAGGATGAGTTGGAAGAGACGCTACATGTCCCTCTCAACTAATGAAGTGATGCTCCTCCTCTTGGCTCCCCACTCCCAGTAGAAATCCAGCCGCTAGTACCCAAGTGAGAGTGACACATTCCTGCCTAGCAAGCCTACAGTACAGACCATCTGGTACACTGGCCTTGTGCCCACTTGAAAGATAACAAGCCAGTTTCCAACGGTAAAGGAACCCAAAAATAAAGATGTAAAAACAGAGCCCCTGAAATGAGTCAAATGATACTTCCTCACCAAACACATCTTCTGATAGCAAATCAAGTCCAAAGGTCTCATTACAAAGAACTGTAATTCTAGAGAGTAGGAGGATTAGCTCCACCATGAAATCCATATGCCAACGCTCTTGTGTAATTCAGTTAAAGGCCCACTCACAGGTAATTCACTTAATTTCAGATCTCTGCACTTGAAAATCACATTTTTATGTTTCAAATGGAACTATCTAAACTCCATCAATCGCAGAAGTTACATAGATTATGTTCATAAAATGTTGTATATACAACCGTTAAAAATAACTGGGTAAAACTATGTTACTCAAGTGATATGTATTGTTTTATCTGCCTAAAACTCTATTCTTCTTGTAAATTCACCTTTGTCCCATGTGATTGTACTTGAAATTTCCAAATATACTCTTTCTAGTCCCTCCCCAGCCACTGTGGCCAGTCCAGAGATAGGACCATGACATGACACCAGCCTATTTGAGTCGTCCCTGGGATTCTCCAACCTGGAAAATAAAAGCCTCTTCTCTGGTCAAGCAGCTGTGGGCACATAAGCTCCCAAGAGCCGTTAAGTGGCAGAGGGTCCACATAAAGGTGGGGTGTGTGGGGGCGTGGAGGGGTGTGTGGCTGTCTCTTATACACATCTAGATGTGTATAAGAGACAGGTGTATGAGGGCGTGGAGGGGTGTGTGGGGGTGTGGAGGGGTATGGAGGGGCGGAGGAGTGTGGGAGGGCGTGGAGGGGTGTATGAGGGCGTGGAGGGGTGTATGAGGGCGTGGAGGGGTGTGTGGTAGCTGATCCCTGTAAAGGCACAGGAAGGCTACAGCTCACACAGTTTCTGAGTATCTTCTCTATGAAGTCAAAAGAAGTTGAGGATGATCGGTGCCGTTGGTGAGGCAGGTTAAGCATGGTTAGGATTGGCTAGTTTGAAGAATCCAGCAGCCTCTGGGCTGGAGGGGCTGTCCTGAGTTGTCTGGTACCTGGCTCTGAGGTGTTTAGGGCCAGTGGACCGTGGCCCAGAAGGTGAGAGCCGGAAGAAGTACTGGGAACTGGGCTCTCGGCTGGCTGGTTTGCATTCTGAAAGGCTCACTCACAGGCGAGTCATTACCACCTGCAGGAGTGAGCTAGCCTGGGAGGGGCAGTCCCTCCAGCCTCAGCAAGGCCCCAGATACCAGAGCACCCAAATACAGAAAGTGAAAGGGTACAATGAACACACACCAAAACCTTGTCTCACAGAGAATGACATCTAGAGTGGCTAACTGATTTGACCAAGTTCAAATGAGCTAATAAAATTTCTACCTCAAGGTTTACACAGCACTTACAAACTACCTCATTTTAGATCTAGTAAAAACTCTAAAACATCACAGGTTTATGGCCATTCTGAATCTCAGGAAAACCGAAGCTCAGAGAAGCTAAGCGGCGTTTCTTTAGTCGTGTGACTGAAGACGATAAGAGCTAAAATGAAGCTACATCTTCTTGTCTAGCCTTTTGCACGGGTTCTTCACCACACTGCCTCTGCAGACCTTGGGCCCCACCTAAAGCTCCATTCTGATGGACGAAGCCCGAGTCCCCTCGTGCTTGTAAGTCTTGGTTGGGGTGATCTTTCCTGCTCACATCTCCCATGCTCGGATGTGCAGAAAGCACCTGGCGGGGAGGGGACGCTCCAGACAATGCAATGCTCTTCGGAACAAGGCTTTAGATTCCACCTGCAGCTGCCTTCTCACCCCAGGGAACTGGACTGAACAACTCAGGTGCTCCCTGAGCCTCGCCCAGAGCAACGGTTCTCTGGGAATCTGTGGGGGTGCGGGGCTGTCATAATGGCTGTGCAGTTCCTGACCTTTGGGGAAAGGTGGCCAGGGATGGTAGTCATCCATCAATGCAAGGAGTGTTAACCTTTACGTGTGAATGTAGGTGAAACACCAACTTATAATATTCACAATCTAAAACCTGCTTCCACTTTTAACTCCCAGGGGTTTCCTCATTGTTTTTATATACACTAAGGTGCTCGGCACTGCAACTACCAGATCGATCAAGCGAACTTCAGCGTGTCTGCAACTCTACCAAGAGCGGCTCACCACTTTGGAAAATCATGTCACCATTGACAAGGACACTCCAGTGCAACACCCTGTCCCGCTGTGCGGCTGCCATCATGTCTGTGGTGACAGGGTGGAGGTGCAAGCACCCAGTCGCTCCCTGTGTCTCCCAGGGGTCGACATGTCTAAGCACGGAAACACACATGATTTTCGGTGAAAATTAAATGACTGAAAATTACATTTAGGGCTTTGTCATGCTTTTTGAAATCACAAGTGAGAATACCGTGCACTTTCTATGACTTCCATTTGGGGATACAGCAAAAACATCGTGACAAAGGGCTGTGGATCTGACAGAGTTCCAACCACAGGCCCACAGCAGGCTCTGCCAGACAGCTCCTGCAGCCTTTCCTTTGAGCCCTGTCCTTGATCTCGATCCAGTCAAAATGCAGACCCATCCCAAAACGGTGCTGCACCCAAGTCTGGGACCAATGACGGAGAGAAGAGGGAGGCACCTGCCTGCATTCTTCCCCTCAGTGGCCGTGGCCACACGTGGAGTCGTGGGCTCCCCTGTGCGCTGTTCTCAGCCCCAGGCAGGCTGTGTTCTACCTTCCCCCCGCTTTCTTCTTACCTACAAGGGCTCTTGATTTCGCCTGTCTTTGCAAATCCTTTATGCGTGACAGTCTCTTCCTGAGAAGACAGGGAGGTAGGGGACGGGTAGACAGCAATTTTACCCATCAATGATTCATTCAAGAAACACAATCTGAATGCCTACTATTCCTTTTACCAGGCCTCTTTGCACACACACGCCAGACTTTCAAACTAGCCATCATCATTAAATGTCTTTCAGGATTTCACATTAGAAGCTTCTGGTAACTGAAAGCGGGCTGGCGTGGGGAGGGCCAGGTCCCACTCTGACAAGAGCCTAGAAGACAGGCTGACTCCTGTCTGACGTCTGAAACTGGGAAGAACACGAAGGGCAGCCCTAGCGAGAGCCAACCAGGGGGACGGAAGGCAAAAGGCTATGGGAAGCCCATTTTTAAATTTTTTAATTCATTTTTAATTGACAAATAAAAATTGTACATATTTATTGTACAATTTGTACAACTGCACATACTTCAACATGTTGTTTGAAATATGTAAACATTATGGAAGGCAAAATTTTTTCTGAGGCAGAGTCTCACTCTGTTGCCCAGACTGGAGTGCAGTGGCACAACCTCGGCTCACGGCAACCTCCGCCTTCCAGGTTCAAGCAATTCTCCTGCCTCAGCCTCGGGAGAAGCTGGGACTAAAGGTGCCCACCACCATGCGTGGCTAATTTTTGTATTGTTAGTAGAGATGGGGTTTCAGTATGCTGGCCAGGCTCGTCTCGAACCCCTGACCTCAGGTGATCCACCTGCCCCTACTTCCCAAAGGGCTAGGATTATAGGCGTGAGCCACCGCACCTTGCTTGGAAGGTTAAACTGAGCTAATAAGCATATGCATTACTTTGCATCCTTATTTTTTGTAGTAAGAATACTTAAAATCTACTCAGCAATTTTCAAGAAGACAATGCTATTAACTACAGCCACCATGTTGTAAAAGAGATCTCTTGAACTTCCTCCTATCGAACTGAAATTTTGTATACCTCTGTTTCTAATTTTTACCCTATATTACACAGAGCAATTTTGAATTTATTTCACTAAACTGTGACCTAGAGAAAATATTTTATTCAGAAAACATCACTGGCAAACAAACAGCTCAAGAAGTGATCTGTGTTTACTAAAACTTTGAAATATATTGTACACATATTCTGCATTAAAATCTGATTAAAACGTAGTTATACAAAGAGACAGTGTTTTCTGATTTGTAGCATTCATGGCCGAGATATACTATTTAAAAATCCACTTGATTTAGGCATTTATTCAAAATCATAAGCATAAAACATGATCATACCTTCCTACTGGCAGACACAAAGCTGGTGCATCCCACACACTTGTTTGAGTAATTACAACACCAGCTGTTCTAGCACCTAGCGAGAGAAGCTGCAACTGTAGACTGACTCCTGGTCACCGATGTGCCAAACAGCACCATCTTCTAACCAAAAACAAAAATCTCACTTTGATAAGTGGGTTGTCCAAATTAAATTAGCGGAACCAATGCTTAAGTCTAAGTTCCAATTTTTAAAACTTTCTGTATATGCTATACTAGCAAATGTGGATTTATCTGACTTTAACACAAAAAGGAGAGACTGCCAATAGAATTGATTCCTGCTAGATTTTTAAATCTACAAAATCTGAGATCTCCCCAAGAATTAAAGGCAATTCTCAGGTTGAAATATTTATAAAACATACAAATTTCAATGGCATTTCACAGAAAATAAATAGAAAGCATTAAACAGCAAGACAAAGATTACAGCCAAGACTCAACTATCCAACTGAAACTCGGTTCTGTATTTACTACCCAAAGACAGCAGACCGCCCGTGTGCTGGAACCTCTCCGGGAGGAAGGGGAGATGACCATGTGCTGAGTGTGTGTTCCAAGCCAGGGATTGTACACGAGCTACTTTATTCAATTTTCTCTCTCTGGATTTCCCACAGGATAGGCTTCTTAGCAGCACTCTACAGTCGTGGAAACTGAGGCCTGGCAACTCCCCTCAAGGCTGCCCACCCAGGAAGCACCCGCCCAGCGGGTCTGACGAGGCCTCCATTCTCTTGCAGTGCGCCATGTCTATCCACTCCAAAAGCCACAGCACACACAGCTTCAACTCTCCAGAAAATGTCCAGTCGCCCTGTCTATATTTGTCTTGTTTCACAAAAAATTACGCATTTTGGTTGGAGTAGACTTATGACCAGAAAGAGGCTCTCTGCAAAGCAGATGCTGCACTTGCAATGGTGGGATAAAGGGGCATGGAATACAATAGCTTGAAAAGTGACCAGGACACAGCAGCTGGACTAGACTCGGGGATAAGAAATACTTCTCTATCTTTCCCCAAAGTTAAATATTTCTAAGCCTCCACCTGTCCATCTGGTGAGAAACTGCATTTCTTCACAGAGTACAGGAGTCTTAAGTGGTTTATGCAACCCAGAAAATGTGGCAAAGGGTCCATAATGATCACCATTGAGCTGCCTGCCCATAAGGTCCAGTCTAGAGGCCCTGACCCTGGAAAGTGTTCTGTCCACAGACATCTGTGGCCGTCCTCACCATGGAATTTCCCCTTCTTAAATGAGCCAGTCTGACACCAGTAACCAACAGAAGTCAGGCATTTCTCCCCTGTAGAAAGGGAACCTCCCATTCTGGCAGACCAAGATTCAACACTCTCTTGGAAAGGAAGCAGGGAAACACCACTCATGCCTGCAATGAGCCAACAGCAGACCCCAGTGGGCCCAAACAATGAGAAACAGGACAGAGTTTGGGGTCTGCTTTACATCTCTTCCACTGCGAAATGCCAGGACCCCAGGACTGCCCACGGCTCAGGAACGTATGGAGACACATTAGGTGGTAACATGCGCTGCCGCCTACAGGAACGATCTGTGACCCACAGAAGAGTGTCCTATGTCCAACCTAACACCACACTAGTGGGTCACATGTGCAAGTGCCCCTTGGCAAAAAAAAAAAGAAGGGTATGTAGCCTTGCTCTCCTTCCTAATCAGGAGCTCACAGGAATGCTGGAGCCAACCAAACTAAACTCTGGCTCCAGCTTTTACAACCCTAACTACTGGGAATCTGTTTTCTCACTGGAGTCTTTGAGAGGATGGAGAAATACACACTAAAAAGGGTTCCGTGGAGATACTGGAGTTAGACTTTATAAATGTGGCTCATGAATTCCAGCACCCAAAATGGAAAACTGGGCTTCCAGGATATTATACTGTTTTGTACTTAGCTACTTTATTTATACCCCTCCTGGTTCTGAAGAATATTTAACAGGTTTTATTTCACCATGAAAAAAGGGTTGCTTTAGCAACAGGGCAAACAAGTATACTTCTTTAAATGTCTATAAATGACCCAGATTAGTCTCCAAGTTTGTAAAACACTTAATCTCTTTCAGCAATGAAATGCCAAGATAAGAGTAAATTCCAAAAATTCTTTTGAGGGCATGAGGCCTTATTTATTGTTAAGTGGGAGATGAGCTAAGCCCATGGTACTCTCGGTCCACAGAGGCACCCTATAAAAACGTGGCAAGCCCAGGGCGAGGCATCATGGAATGCACCCTGCATTCTGCCTCAACGGTGCCAATTCCTGGGACCTCATTACCACACTGTGGCCAGGCGCAAAGTTTTCACTGGCCAAGACAAAAATAAGAATAGTTCCCAGCACAAAAAAAGGCACCAATAAGTATCTGCAGACTGAGGGACTGATAAGTGGATGACTGATACTGTATACTTTTCAAAAGTCAAGAGATAATTTATTACATGTGAAGAACAATCCTTAAAAATAAAGCTGGGGCCAGGCATGGTGGCTCACGCCTGTAATCCCAGCACTTTGGGAGGCTGACGCAGGAAGATCACTTGAGGTCAGGAGTTTGAGACAGCCTGGGCAACACAGGGAGACCTCGTCTCTATTAAAAAAAAGAAAACTTAAAAACTAGCCAGGCATGGTGGGGCAAGCCTGTAGTCCCGGTTACTCAGGAGGCTGAGGCGGGATAACCGCTTGAGCCCAGGAGTTCAAGGCTGCAGTGGGCTATGACTGTGCCCCTTGCACTCCAGTCTGGGCAACAGAGCAAAACATCGTCTTTAAAAATATAATAATAATAAAGTAAAAAGCTAAAGTTGAACCTGAGAGTGTCCCTTATAACATTCTCCTAATAAAATATTCTTCTTTATATAATAAAATGGTGTGATAAAAGACAACAGTTTCAGTGTGAATAAAAACAAAACAGTAAGGACAGGCATGGTGGTTCGTGCCTGTAATCTCACAACTTTGGGAGGCTAAGGCAGGGGGACTGCTTGAGCCTTGAGCCCAGGAGTTCAAGAATAGCCTGGCAAGACTCTGCCTCTACAAAAAAAAAAAAAAAAAATTAATTAGCCAGGTATGGTAATAAGTGCCTATAGTCCCAGCTAGTCGGGAAGCTGAAGCAGGAAGAGCACTTGAGCCTGGGAGTCCAGGATGCAGTGAGCCGTGATTGTGCCACTGCAGTCCAGCCTGAGTGATGAAGCAACACCCTGTGTCAAAAAACAAACAACCCAAAAAGTTAGCAACTTTATGTCAGAACCCCAAATATTATTATCTTTTTTTTTTTTTTTTTTTTTGAGACAGAGTCTTACTCTATCGGCCAGGCTGGAGTGCAGTGGTGCGATCTCGGCTCACCAGAACCCCAAATATTCTTTTTTTTGAGACGGAGTCTCTCTCTGTCGCCCATGTAGTGGCGCAATCTCAGCTCACTGCAAGCTCCGCCTCCCGGGTTCAAGCCATTCTCCTGCCTCAGCCTCCTGAGTAGCTGGGACTACAGGTGCCGCCACCATGCCCGGCTAATGTTTTTTTGTATTTTTAGTGGAGACGGGGTTTCACCGTTGTTAGCCAGGATGGTCTCGATCTCCTGACCTCATGATCTGCCCGCCTCGGCCTCCCAAAGTGCTGGGATTACAGGCGTGAGTCACCGTGCCCAGCCCAGAACCCCAAATATTCTTGAACTTTCACTTTAACTACAAAATCTGATGGTGTGAGAACCACTGCTTGAAACACTGGCTACAATCCCAGGAAGAAGAATGGAACTCCAAGACACAGGGACTAGTTGGAAAACAGTCCCCAGGGCAGGGAGGCAGACCCAGGCGACAGAGCACCCTGCCCAACAGCCACGTTCCCTCTTCCCTCGGCCAGATTCCCAGCTTTGTTAGAGGATCTTTTTCCCATGTGACTCAAGGTCAAGTGAATCCACCTGCCACTCTAAGAAAAAGGTCAGTATTAGCTCATTCCCTTTGCCAGTGATTGGTTCAGGGATGATCACATGACTTAGGTCTGACCACTGAAGGGAAGTCTGGTGGGGGCGCTTCTGGGAAAGATTTCTTTGCCATTAAGAAGAGACACAGGGATCAGTAACCCTCTTCTTTTGTGTACATGTGGCCTCTGATTCCGATGCCTAAAACTACAGCAGCCTTCTAGCTGGATTCAGGATAAATTACGATACTGTTACCAGCAGAGCAGAAAGATGGAAAATACCTGGGTACTTGATGTCACCGAGGCACTAAATTCACAACCTGAAAACCTGTTACGGTTGAATTCTGTCCCCCATAAAAGATACATCAAAGAATGAGCCGGGCATGGTGACACATGCCTGTAATCCCAGTTACTCAGGAGGCTGAGGCAGGAGAATCACTGGAACCCAGGAGGTGGAGGTTGCAGAGAGCCGGGATCGTGCCACTGCACTCCAGCCTGGGCAACAGAGCCTGACTCTGTCTCAAAAGAAAAAAAAAAAAAAAAGTCAAACTTCTAACCCCTAGTACCTCAGAATCTCAGAATCAGAGTTTATTTGGAAAGAAGGTATTTGCAGATTTAACCAAATTAAGATGAGGTCATTAGGGTGGGCTCCAACCCAAGATGACTGGTGTCCTTATAAAAAGGGGAAATTTGGACACACATACCACAGAAGGACGTGGTGAAGACACACAGGAGAGCCCCACGTGAAGACGGAGGCAGAGACTGGACTGCTGAGACTGCAAGCCAAGGAATGCCCAGGACTGCCAGCCACCACCAGAAGCCAGGAGAAAGGTGAGGCAAGGATCTATCTACCTGCAGTCTCAGGGGGAGCACAGCTCTACTTGCTGACGCCTTCAGGTTGGACTTCCAGCCTCCAGAACTGAGAGAAGAAATTCTGTTGTTTTAAGCCACCCAATTCTGGCAGCTCTAGCAAGCTAATACACCTTCTTTCTTCTGGACCTTTTTATGTATACACAAATATGTAAATTAATAAATTTTCCTTCTGCTTAAGCCACTTTCAGTGATGATGTCAGTACTTGCAATTGAAAGCAACTTGACCAACTGGTCCCAAGGGAGGGGACTACCAAGCAGAGAAAGGGTCCTAGAGGAGCCAACGCCCACTAGAGCCCACCCACCCCTTTAACCAGCCAGTACCAACATTCTTCCTTCATCCCAAACTCACACTGCCAGACACAGACACAAATTGCTGCTCCACACAGCGTGCCATTATCTTTATATATACAACCAAAAGCACACACCACAAATTCTAGAACAAGTGCGGGACCTCAGGAGAGGTCCACTTCCCTTTGGGTTCCCCCCGATTCTTCTTTTAGTCTAATGTAGAGATTAAACCGTAAAGCTGAGGACCAGCCACACACCCTAGATATAGTTCACGCAAATCCAACTATTTCTCCTCAAACCCTTGGCCTGGCCCAGGGCACCACCGTCTCTCCCTGGATCATTGCATTAGCCTCCTAACTGGTATGTCCGCTTTGCTACCCTGGCCCTCCTTCAAAGCACTCTACAGAGCTGCCACGATGATCCAGTTAGAATCTAAGTTAGGTGGGGTCACTCCTCTGCTTAAAACCCTCCAGTGGCTCCTGTTTCATTCAGAGAAAAAGCCACCATCCTTCCAGGGACTTAGGGGGGCCCTGCTGATGGGGATCCCTGTCCTGTCATTGTTTCTCGTTGCTCCCCCTCTTCCTCACTGCACTCCACTGGCCTCCTTGCTGTCCCATGAACATCCCAAGGCTGTTCCTGCCTCGGCCTCTGTACTCGCTCTGCCCTTCCCCACACTTCTTCAGGTCTCTACTGAAAAACCACCTCATTAATGAGGGCTTCCCCAGCCCTTCTTTCTACAAAGGGGCCTTCCCAACCCTTTTCCACTGACCCTTCACGCCCCTTCTCCTGGATTGAACACTAGACATTTTATTTATGTGTCACGTTCATGTCCACTAGCATGCATGCTGCAGGAGTGTGCGGATTTCTGCCAACCCTGCTATATCCCACAGCAGTGTCTGGGATGGGGTCTGCCACGTGCTCGAACGAGGGAGAAAGAGAGGAAAGAAGAGGTGGGTGACTATGCATGTGGTCGGTTAGGTCACTTAGCACGGCCTTGTGTTTTGTCCTAGTCACGTTCAGCTGGGCAGACACAGGCCTGCGGGAAGCAGAGAGTTGGATTCAGCAGGGCTGGAGTTTTGCCAACAGAGTATAAGGAAGGGACAGAAGAGCCAGAGAGCTGAAGAGGCAAAACAATGACTGATCACAATGGCTGAACTCAGAGATTATTATAAGTTAGGTAAAGAAGGAAGTGATGGCATGAAGAGAGGGGGACATGAAAAGATAATCAAAGGATTATAGATCAGTGTGGGGTTTAAGATCTTTCTGGGCCAGGCGCAGTGGCTCACGCCTGTAATCCCAGCACTCTGGGAGGCCGAGGCAGGCGGATCATGAGGTCAGGAGATTGAGACCATCCTGGCTAACATGGTGAAACCCCATCTCTACTAAAAATACAAAAAATAAAAATAAAAATTAGCCAGGTATGGTGGTGGGCGCCTGTGGTCCCAGCTACTCGGGAGGCTGAGGCAGGAGAATGGTGTAAACCCAGGAGGCGGCGCTTGCAGTGAGCCGAGATCACGCCACTGCACTCCAGCCTGGGTGACAGAGCAAGACTCTGTCTCAAAAAAAAAAAAAAAAAGAAAGAAAGAAAGATAGATCTTTTTGGGGGAGGTGCACCTACATTGACAATTTTTGTGTAATCTAAAATTGTGTTTGTTCCTCCTTGGTCTAACACCCTCAGGTTCCACCAGCATATATATTAGTCAAATTTGCATCCATGTAAATTAGCAAAATCTCAGTTCAAGTGGCATGTGGCATGTAAGCTTTCTCCCTGTGGACTTTATAATGGCAGCTGCACCTTCCCTGCTGGGGTCTGACTTCAGTCTGGATATGACAAGGGGTAGTGAGGGAGAAACACTGGGAAACTGCCTTCGCAGGTGAGGTGCTGGGGCCCGGTGGAAACACTGCACCCGACAGAGGTCCCAGCCTGCCTCGGTTGGCAAGCACAGTTGAGAGGGATCCTGAGGCTTTCCAATACTCTCCCCAGCTCCACCCGCACCAGAATCCACCAGAGTGTCAGACCTCATGCTTCCTAAATCAACGACAGTGTTCGGGAACCAGGCAAGGCCACGAACACAACTGCTGGTGTGCTCAGCAACCAGAAGGATCAGGCTCTGAAACTCTCCGCTCCTTTCTTGTTGCTCCCACCTTTTGTTTCAGTGCAATCACTGCAAGCCCTTCATGTTCACGACATGCCGGGAGCTGAAGGTTTCAGAATGTGGGCTCCGCATTCTTTTTCTTTAAGCTGATCAGCGGGAGCCCCTGAATATCCAATTCCCCACTGCCTGCCATGGATGGTGAGGAGCCCACCACTCAACCCTAGCTGTACTTCCACTAGCTCTGCCCTTAAACTGGGCAAATTACCAGTCCCAGACGCCCTGTCCCTATTTCCTGGAGGGCCTACCGCCTGCCTCCACTCCTTATTCCAATCCTGCCTTGCTCTGGGTTTTGATTCCAAGCGACAGAATCAAGTTGGCAGAGCAAGGTGGAAAATGGCATTTACCTAAACAATGTTGGAGAGGGCCCAGAATCACTAGGAGGGCAAAAGGAAAGCCTAAAGGTTACAAAGCCAAGAACAGTTCCCCAAGTCCTGCCCAGAGCAGACGAAATACCCTCAGGGACAAATAACAGATGATGGATGACACTCCAAGCCAAGCCCCGGCGAGCCCTCACACCATGCCAGGGCTGCCCAGGAAGCCCACCTAGCTGCAAATATGGCCACCACCAGCTTTCTCACTCTGTTTGCCTCGCTGGCTCCCAAGAGACAAAGTGTAGGCAGATGTGGTCCAGGCAGGCCAGTGACTCCCGTGCACCCAGGATGTACGGGGATAACTCAGCTTAGGTCATATCATAGCCCACTGCCTCCCTGCACCGCATACTCCTGACGCCCCAGCCTGTCTGGGACCCTTATCCACAGTCTTCCAGTTTAAATGAAAGAAAGAAGGTAGACCTCAAAGACAGGCCAGTGCATTGAATGTATAATAATCAAGCCAGGGTATCCAGGGTATCCATCACCCCAGGGTTTACCATTTCTATGTGTTGGGTACGTTTCAACTCTCTTCTAGCTATGCTGAAGTGTATAATACACACTGTTGTTAACTGCAGCCACTCTACTCTGCTATCGAACATCAGAACTTATTTTTTTCTATCTAACTGTATGATTATGCCCCATAAATATGTACAAATATGATGTATCAAAAAAAAAAAAAAAAAAAGAAGAAGAAGAAGAAAGAAAGAGGCCAGTGGAAGGCATTCAAAAACAAAACACAAACCTGACAACTCTGTTTTTGCCCACCAGGGCCCAGTGAAACTCTTCTTAGACATCACACAAGAGAGAAGGAAAACTGGCAAGTTCACGACATAAACACGCCGAGACAGGTAGACCTGTGGCTAACTTTATGGTGATCCGGCTATCTGAACAGAAATAGAAAGGGTGCTTTAGCACGTCAGGAGAGGAAAAGCTAACGCTCTGCCAGCCATCTATAATTGCCTGACAGCATAATTGATCATGTAACAGACAACTGTCCATCATCTTATTCTCAGGCATTGATAAAGTGATGTAATACTACCAATGGCACATGGGATCTTCCCTCAACAGTGTGATCTGAGAAAGTGCCAGCACCAGCCAGGGCTCACACAGTTGATACCACTGGAATTTTAAAAAGCTTTCTGTAAACAAAAGCATCAAAAAGGTATCTTAAAATAAATGAAAAGTAGACAAGTTAGTCCTACAGCCTTGGGTATTTATCCTAGATGATGTCCTAGTGCCCACTGAACTAGAAATAGACTCTGTGGATATGAGGGAAATATTTTTTTTAAAATAACAACGCCCATCAAAAGAATCCAGCTGCCTTCTCAAAATGACAGAGCCAGAGCAGTTCTTTGTCACTGCTATGGCTGGGGGCCTACGGATCACAAACCTCCAGGTATTCACTGAGTCTGCACTGACCAGAAAGCATCCCTCCCTCCCCGTGTCACGCATTTGCACATAATGTGGATGGTTAATAAAAGGCACAGCAAGCTGCCAAAACTCACCAGACCCACCTCGGGGCACCCAACGCCTGACCCAGAGCACACTGCAGAAATTTCGGCTTATTTCATCTGTTCACTCGCTCCTTCCATAAATCGGTACTGAGCACCTGCCCTAGGCCAAGCACCGTCCTAGAGACACAACGGACACAGCCACCGAGGCCTCAGCCTCAGCCTCAGGGAGCCCATGTTCCAGGAGGCAAGACAGATGAGAAACAGAATTTAATTTCATATAGTGAGGAGCATGTAACAGAAGTCAGAGCAAGCTGGGAGGATGCAGGGCAGGAATGCAGGCTGGGAGAGGGGCCTGTCATCCAGAGGAGGGGCGGGGAGAGCCTTCTCTGAAAGGGACTGCTGGGTGAGACCTGAAGCATAAGAAGGCATTACTGGGACCTCGGAGTCAGCTTAAGGGCAGAATCTCGCAGCTTTGTCTTAGAAAAAAGGAATGAGAAGTTTTCTAGATAGAGCAGAAAAGGCACCCGTGCTTACAATGGGAGGATAGGCAGAGTTCAGGCGACTGCGAGAGGCCACTGTGTCTGGGCACAGAGAGCACACAGGAGCTGCACCAGACAGGTCTGCTGGTGGCGGCAGAGCCAGGACAGCGAGGTCCTGGGGAAGAAGGGGAAGGGCTTTAAACTGCTGGGGCCAACACAGTCAGAACTACGACGCAACAGAAAAGCATAACAGCTCTTTCTTCTTCCAAACAGGCCTATCTTTTATGCGCTTCTGAATTAGGTGGTTCTCCTGTTTTGGCTTGAATTGGTAGGGCTTACTCTATTTTTTGGCTTGAATTGGTAGGGTTTACTCTATTTTTTGGCTTGAATTGGTTTGGTTTGGTTTAATGTGGTGTGGTGTGGTGTGGTCTGGTCTGGTCTGGTCTGGTCTGGTTTGCTTTGACAGAGTTTTGCTCTTTTGCCAGACTAGAGTGCAGTGGTGTGATCTTGGCTCACTGTAACCTCTGTCTCCCAGGTTCAAGCAATTCTCCCGCCTCATTCAGCCTCCAGAGTAGCTGGGATTACAGGCGTGTGTCACCATGCCCAGCTAATCTTTATATTTTTTAAGAAGGGATGGGGTTTCACCATGTTGGCCAGGCTAGTCTCAAACTCCTGACCTCAGGTGATCTGCCTGCCTTGGCCTCCCAAAGTGCTGGGATGACAGGCGTGAGTCAGCTAGCCTGGCCAGTTTACTGTATTTCATTCCACCCAGGAAATGTTCCTAACTTCTTGCTTTTAAAAAAATTATTGGTAATTTTTTTTATTGTTAATTTTTTTAAATGTTTAAATGGTGACACAATAGAAGCAACAAAAAATTTGCTCCTTAGCCATTTTTAAGTGACGGTTCTATGGCATAACGTACATTCACATTGTTGGGCAACCATCACCACCAAACATGCACAGAACTCTTTTTATCATGCAAAACCGAAACCGCTCCCACTGAACACTGCTCCCCTGCTGCCCCTGGCAACCACCATTCTACTTCCTGCTTCTATGAGTCTGGTTACTCTGGGTACCCCATATAAGTGGAATCACACAGTATTTGTCCTTTGGGGACTGGCTTATTTCACTCAGCATAATACCTTCAAAGTCTATCCATGTCATAGTACGTGTCAGAATTTCCTTCCTTTTTAAGAATAGGCCGGGTGAGGGGGCTCACGCCTGTAATCTCAGCTACTCTGGAGGCTGAATGAGGCGGGAGAATTGCTTGAACCTGGGAGACAGAGGTTACAGTGAGCCAAGATCGCACCACTGCACTCTAGTCTGGCAAAAGACTAGAGTCTTTTGCCATCCTGGCTAACACAGTGAAACCCCGTTTCTACTAAAAATACAAAAAAAATTAGCCAGGCGAGGTGGCGGGCGCTTGTAGTCCCAGCTACTCAGGAGGCTGAGGCAGGAGAATGGCGTGAACCT
>NW_012105342.1:726417-730260 GCF_000951045.1 Mandrillus leucophaeus | reverse complement strand
AAAAAAAAAAAAAAAAAACCACAGAGCTGTTTACAAAACACATTCTATTAAATACAACTGTATTTTATATTTTCTTTTATTTTTATCTTATATAAATTTGTATTTATAAAATAGATTTTATTAAAAGTATTTTTGCTCTGAATAATTGTATTCCATACATGTAAATATAAAAAATTGCTGCCATGGCCCTTTAAGGAATTTAATAATTTTATAAAATACAGTAACACAGCAGAAGAAAGACATAAGAAGTTTTACTGTTAAGAACATTCTCCAAGCCAGAAAAATAGACATTAGAGTAAGGACATTTCCACATTCAATATTAATTGATACTTGGAGCAGAATAATTCACAGTTAGTAGTCAGACTGATAGAGCTAGGAGGTAGAACAGCGGTTGCCAGCAGCTGGGGGCAGAGAATAGGAAAATGTTACAGGGGTACACAGCTGCAGTTCTGCAAGACGAAAAGTTCTGGAGGTGTATGATGGTGATGGCTGCACAGCCATGTGAATGTACCAACTACTAAACTGCACGCTTTAAAATGGTTAACATGGTAAATCTTATACATGTATTTTACCACAATTAACATTTTTTTCTTAATGTTTTCAAATAAAAAATTCAGTAGTTATTTAAATAACAAATGCTAGGCAGGACTGGTCACTGGTCAGCAGGAAAAAGCTGCTCCAAAGGTGGCTGAGGGCAAGGAAACCCTTCATAACTCCTCAGGCAAATCAACAGAGATTTTTTACTAGAGGAAGGTGCTACATCTGCCTGGGAGCCGAAGTGGTGCAGCACTGATTTTAGGTTCTGAATTTCTCCTTTTTTTTTTTTTTTGAGACGGAGTCTCTCTGTCGCCCCCGGGCTGGAGTAGAGGTGCGATGTCTGCTCACTGCAAGCTCCGCCTCCTGGGTTCACGCCGTCCTCCTGCCTCAGCCTCTCGAGTAGCTGGGACTACAGGCACCGTCACCACGCCTGGCTAATTGTTAGTAGAGACGGGGTTTCACCGTGTTAGCCAGGATGGTCTCGATCTCCTGATCTCGTGATCCGTCCGTCTAGGCCTCCCAAAGTGCTGGGATTACAGGCTTGAGCCACCGCGCCTGGCCTAGGTTCTGAATTTCTTCAGGTCTAACACTGACATTCTTCACGTGCTAACAGTTCTGATGTTCAGGTGCCTCACACAAGCAATGTCAAAAGAAATATGCTATCTGCCAAGCAAAGAAACAAACTGAGAAACAGCTGTGCCTGCCTGTGCATGCATAAACTCAACCAGGCAAAAAGTGTTCCTAGTGACACTTGTCACAGTACCACAGAGCACTGCCATGTGGCTGAATTTGAACTGTCACGTAAATGTCTCCAAAAAGATTTCACCATGATATACAACTGAGATTAAACACTATTGTGTGGACAGAAGGTTGCCTTCCATTGGGCTAAGCTCCACAATTGAAATAAGTAAAAACTGCCAAATCTTTTGGGCAGATCATAGAATGTTCAAAGTCAGGACAGGCTGGTGAGACTGACTGTCACACTGTAAGGACTACCACTGAACATTTTTCTGTCCTAAGTTCCAACTGACTTTCTATGACTGTTGTTTAATTTCCACAGATACATAATGTAGTTATGGAAAAAATGATGTGGGGAAAAGAAAGAAAGATCAGACTGTTACTGTGTCTGTATAGAAATAAGCAGACATAAGAGACTCCATTTTGTTCTGTATTTGAGATGCTGTTAATCTGTGACCCTACCCCCAACCTTGTCCTTGCAAGAGACATGTGCTATGGTGACTCAGGGTTTAAAGGATTTTGGGCTGTGCAGGGTGTGCTTTGTTAAACAAGTGCCTGAAGGCAGCTTGCTGGTTAAAAGTCATCACCATTCTCTTAATCTCAAGTACCCAGGGACACATACACTGCGGAAGATTGCAGGGACCTCTGCCTAAGAAAGCTAGGTATTGTCCAGGGTTTCTCCCCATGTGATAGTCTGAAAGGGAAAGACCTGATCGTCCCCCAGCCTGACACCCGTGAAGGGTCTGTGCTGAGGAGGACTAGTACAAGAGGAAAGAAGGCCTCTTGGCAGTTGTTGGCGGTTGAGATAGAGAAAAGCATCCGTCTCCTGCCCGTCCCTGGGCAATGGAACATCTCAGTGTAAAACCCGATTGTATGTTCTGTTTACTGAGAAAGGAGAAAACTGCCTTAGGGCGAAAGGCGGGACTTGCTAGTGCAATGCTGCTCTTTATGCACTAAAAAGGTTTATGGAGATGTTTACATATGCATATCAAGGCACAGCACTTTTCCTTAAACTTATTCATGTCACAGAGAACTTTATTCATATGTCTTACTGCTGACTTTCTCCCTATAATGATCCTATTATCCTGCCACCTCCTTTTCTTTAAGATGGTAAAGATAATTATCAATAAATCCTAAGGGAACTCAGAGACCGGTGCCAGCGTAGGTCCTCTGTATGCTGAGCGCCGGTCCCCTGGGCCCACTCTTCTTTCTCTATACTTTGTCTCTGTGTCTCATTTCTTTTCTCAAGTCTCTCGTTCCACCTAAAGAGAAACACCCACAGGTGTGGAGGGGTAGGCCACCCCTTCAAATGAAAATCTGTTATTTACCGAAGAAGAAATGCAGACATCTGGTAGTTTTTAACATGCCTTGAAATTATGCTGTCAATGCTAAAAGGACACAAAAGGTCAAGAATATGAGCATGGAATATGAACAGTATTAAAGCTGTCAGGCAAAGCTATCAATGGCCAAAAGAGGTAACAGAAAACATTATCCTATGAATGAAAAGGAAGCTTAAGAGACCAGTTTTGTGATCTTGAGTACAACAGTATGATGTATGGGGATAAATGTAGCTGCCACTGGTTAGATATTTTATGAAAGCCACGTTTATTATAGTATTTCTTTTTTCTAAAACAATGCTGCATAGTGGAGGGTGAGTTTTATAAGAGTAGGTACGTGACCAGTCTTTTGCTGCAGTACTTAGTTTGTGATAAGCCACATGATTTTTGCCACAGTATACAATAGCTGCTGAAGGTCACCCTTGTCTCTCACTTTTCATTATTAAACCAATGCAAACTCTTCTGATGAAGTTAGAATACATTTTTTTAAGTTAGTCAAATGTGGGCACTATAAATCTAACTTCCAGTACTATGGATAAGCAATGGAAAACATCTGCTAATGTTAATCCTAAATAAACACTAAGCAATGCTTAATGTTTAAGACTGATGTCACTGACTATGCTTAGCTGAGAAGAAAACACGTGATTAACCAAGGGAACGACTCAAAGGATACGTAATAATTCTGTATCACTACCAGACATTTAAATTTCACAAAGAGATTCAACAACTTGAGGAAGCTCTGCTGCCTTTACCACAGAACCTTCTATCTCAACAATGCAACTCTATCTCATTGCCCTCTATCTCAACAATGAAACTTAGGAGACTTCTGATACGACACACTGGGAGATCACTTTATGTTGGAAACTCAAAATAGAAAGCCTGAAATGCTACCAAAATTGACAGCTCTAATACACAAGGGAAGGTCCTACCCTGTGACACTGTTAATATTAAAGCAAGCATCTTCTTTAAGATAAAATAAAAGTACTGCACAGTGGAAGGCAGGGGAAGGAAAGCAATGAAACATCTGCAGACCCTGAGAACAAAAGAACTACAAAATCGCCAACAGATAATCAGTGCAAAGTGCTGGAGCCAGTATAAAAACGCAGAGTCCAATTTGCAAAACAAAACTACTGGGAGTAGAAACCAACTTGGGAAGAACCTAGGTAATAGGGGCAAAAAAAAGAAGGAATAAGATGATACAAGTGGCAGGCTAGAGAAGAGGAGCCAGATG
>NW_012105342.1:721685-725162 GCF_000951045.1 Mandrillus leucophaeus | reverse complement strand
GTAAAATAACCAAATTCACAGAAACAGAAAGTAGAAGGGGAGTTATCAGGGGCTGGGGTGGGGGTAAATGGGAAATCATTTAATGGGTACAGAGTTTCAGTTTCCCAAGATGAAAACGTTCTAGGGATTAGTTGCACAACAGTGTGAATATACTTAACAATATTGAACTCAAAAAAAAAAACACCACTATTGTTGTGTTGTCTTCTTATGGTTGATATGGTGGGGGGTGGTTGCTGCCTCTTGTCGTCGTGGTTTTTTGGGCGGCGGCGGGGGGCTGTTCTGGTTGGTGGATTCTTGACGAGTCTGGTGGTTATTGTGGCACCCCCCCACCCCCTCTTTTCTGCTGAGAAAAAAAAAATATACAAAATTTTCGCGGGGTTTTGTTGTGTGTGTGTGTTCTCCGCTCTTCTGAGGGTTTGGGGCGCGAGTTTTTCTTAGTTTTGGGAGAGAGGTGTGGTGTGCTGTGATCTTGTGCCTGTGTTCTCGCGTGTGGGCGAGAGCGCGATTTTGTGTCTTATAAAAAAAAAAAAATGTACCCTAGAACTTAAAGTATAATAATAATTTTAAAATCTGATTAAATTAAAAAGAAAAAAAAAGTTAAGATGGTAAACTTTATGTTACGTGTATTTTACCACAATTTTTTAAAAAATGAATTAAACTG
Organism: Mandrillus leucophaeus; assembly: GCF_000951045.1. NCBI lineage: Eukaryota > Metazoa > Chordata > Mammalia > Primates > Cercopithecidae > Mandrillus > Mandrillus leucophaeus. Next base: position 724,501 of record NW_012105342.1, on the reverse strand, counting down.
TATATTGAAAAGGTACATGACATACCTAAGAAAAACAATTCACAGAAGCCATAACAAGACATATTCTAGTAAAATTATTAAAGAAGAAAGGATAAGGGGACCACAAAATCATAAGAAAGGACTTCCAGCACTATTTGTCATGCTTCAATTCTTTAAGAGGGAAACAACTGTACCTTGAAGCACATAAGAAAAGAGTTATATTTTTCATCATAAGAGGTGCATAAATGAGGGTTTGTTTTATTATTCTCTATACTTGTCTATACACTTGTAAGATTTGATCACACATTCCCACAAACGATTAAGAGAACCTACTGGCTCTGTTAAATTAAATTTGGGCTGAGAAGGTACTTGTGTAATGAACTGCAGCTTAACTTAGTATGCAAACTAACGGAAAGCCTAACTCAGGAGGATACTTTGGGAGGAAATTGCTGAGTCTCAGGCAATCATAGCCGCTGAGCTCCAGTTAACTGCAGGCAGCCAGGACAACTGTTCCAATCCTGTTCAAATAAGATGAACACTGAGCCATTAGCCATCAGGTGTCTCTCTACCTCACTTCTGTTTCTGTACCTCACTTCCCTGCTATCCATAAATGCTCTTAGACCATGTTGCAGCCCTGGAGTTCTCTGAACCTGTCCCTGGTTCTGAGGGCTGCCTGATTCTAGAATCACAAATAAAAGGCGATTAAAATCTGCAAAACTAGATTTGTTATACATTCATCTTCTAGCAGTTTCCATAATTGAAGAGTTCAAAGACTAGTGCTGTTGTTGGGGCAAAGCTTGAGCCAGGAGTTCGGTATCACCTAGTCCCAATTCTTTTCCACCTTCTGCTCTGCCAAGTTCATCCCCGGGCTCCTCACAGAACCCCTCAGGCTCTCGTATGACCATGATTAAATGTCTATAGCAGTCCCAGCCTAAATCCTCATTCCAGGGTAAGCAAGGGCATTGCTTCTAGAAACTCCCGTTCAGGCTCCTGGAACTCCCTCTCTCAGGCTGACTGAAATTGGGTCCTGAAACAATTGCTGTGTCAAGACAGTGAGGTTCAATGATTCAGAGACAGAGGGAGTTGGGGTGGAATCAACCCTAAGAATGGAAAAAGGGAAACTGAGGTGAATGAAGGAGAAATGGGTTCTGTGAGGCACCTACAACAAGGACAGCAGAGACCATAGTTCTGGTGGCTGTTCCTCACCCTCCAGACACTGTCCCTCTGCTGAGCTCCTTCAAACCCTCCAGACATGATCAGACTCATCTGGACTTGCAGTGGGGACACATCTAGGCTCTGACTCTGTCACATATGTATAGTGACTTCCATCTAAAAGGCACAAGGTTCTTTACAGATAGGACAACTTTGATAGCACTCATCTGAGAAAGAGAACAAATTAGAAATAATCATCCCTCACTTCCTGACACTCACACACACAAAAAAAAAAAAACACTAAGGGAAAGCAAGTACATATTCAAACAGAGTTGACTGCCAATGAGCAAGTTCTACCAAAGATGGCAGAGAGGCTGAAAAGGTCCTCTGGGAACTCACTCAATAAATGCTCATTTATTCCATTTATTGCAAAACCAAGAATTGTAAATAATTTAACTCACTTAGGAAAGGATCTTCTCCATTATTTTATCTGAATGTTATCTGATCTTGATGTTCCGAAGTCTGACAGTTACCAAAGCGAGTAAAAATCCTCATGTTTTCAATGCTAGGAAAATCATTAATAATGCACCCAGATTGAAACTTTCTTGGCAACTGTTGATTGCTTGTTCTTGCCATAAATTAACTGTTTTTAAAAAGCTAAAATCTGAAGAATTTCCAGGACCTTAAAACCATTAGAATATAAAGACACTCTAATTTAAAATAAAATTCATAACCAAAAGTGAACCCACCTAAACACAATGTTTCCTTGTGTCATTTATCTTCTTTGAAGGCCAATCAATAACAGATGCATTCATTCACTCATGCAGCAAACATTTAGTAAGTGCTCTATATATGCCTGAAGGGACCTCACACATCATCCTTCCTGACCTCTTCCCTTTACAGATTAGGAGACTGAGGTCAAAAAGAGCGAGTGATCTGCCCAAAGTCACACAGCAAATATGAGAAGCCATGGGTGCAATCAGATTTCCTCACCTCTGGCCTGACCCATTCTCCACCCTGCCATGTTTCCTTGGCTACAGCAGGTCTCTGATGCAATCGGCCTCCAGCAGAGAACACTACTGTAGTAAATATCAATAGCTATCAAATTTGTGGCCACCCAGCATGGTTTGAACATCCTTCCTACAACTGGAAGATCTCCCATATGAGTTCCTTCTCCTGAAATGCAGGGGCAAAAGCTCATCCAATCCTCCTTGCAGCTAGAGCCCAGGCATATGGCTTGGCTTTGCCAATCAGAGGAGCAGTGTGACACAGTGGGCACAAGCAGGGTAGGCAGCAGTGGCAAAGCTTCTAGTGTTGGACCTGCAGGCAGCTGGCACTTCTGTGCAGAGCGATGGTCACAGAGCTGCCTTCACTTGTCATTGCCCAGCGGTGAGGTTTGGGCACTGATCCTGGTTATGCAGGATTCTGTGAAACTGACTAAAATGGACTCTGGGGCGGGGGCTGCATCTAGGAACCCTGACCTCTGGGCTTCGTTATTGCACGCTCAATACATATGCCTGGAGCTATGTACAAAATAAAGGGAGCCGGCCGGGCGCGGTGGCTCACACCTGTAATCCCAGCACTTTGGGAGGCCGAGACGGGCGGATCACGAGGTCAGGAGATCGAGACCATCCTGGTTAACATGGTGAAACCCCGTCTCTACTAAAAAATACAAAAAGCTAGCC
>NW_012105342.1:713402-721413 GCF_000951045.1 Mandrillus leucophaeus | reverse complement strand
AAAAAAAAAAAAAAAAAAAAAACAGTAGCAAAATAAAGGGAGCCTCTGCTCAAAATCTCACTGTGCATCATAAGATACCAGTTGTCATCTATCTATTCAAGTCTTAAGACTTTTTAAAAAATAAATGGTTCTCTTCTATTAAAGATGAGACAGTGATGGGACTACTTCACTTTTAACAACATATGCTGAATTATCAAGTGCCTTTTTAAAAAAAAAAAAAAAATCAAGACGGTGGCAGAGCAAATCCCAGTATCAAAATACTCCTTCACCAAAATCTAACAGCAAAGCAAAGCCGGTTCCAAGCCTCTGCAGCACACAGCAGGTCCTCGTGGCTCTTTGGAAGCAAGAAGCAAGGGAGAAGGAAGTAAACAAAATCCTGAACAATTTCCCTAACAGCTCCCATCTTAGAGAATAACAGAAGGGAAATAGCTGAAGGCAGCCTCCAGAGAATAAGCAGTGTTTTCCCCAAAACCTTCATGTCATCCATTTTTTGCAGAGATGGAAAAACTGCTGTGACTCCCTGCTGGAAGGAAAGCACGAAACGCTTCCCTGTGGTTACAGATGGTAAATGCCTGAACGTGACAATGTCAAAGGAACAGTCTCCTTAATTGGACAGCATGGAGTGGGAAATGGGAAGACACAGAAGGGCCTTCCTGTCCTCTCCCCATCTTGATGAGCAGTCCTTCAGATACGGCCTAAAATTCATAAACCTAGAAACAGAGGAGGCCTGGGATTTAAAGCGAAAATGTAGCCAACAACAAAACAAAAAAACTCAGGAGACAGAAGGGGAAAAGTGGTAATTTTTTCATTTTTCATAGCAAGTGAACAATAGATATAATTTAAGAGTTGCTAAATCAAGAAATAGAAGGTTGTACATAACAAATATACAGAGTTATATGAGTAACCACTGGAAAAAGTAAAAGCAGACTCTAAACCGTCCAAAGCACCAGAAGGGAAACGGTGCATGCACATACTCAAATAACAAAAAGGGACGCAGGATGCCAGAATGTAGACCTGTAGTCCCAGCTATTCCGGAGGCCAAGGCGGGAGGATCACTGGAGCCCAGGAGTTCAAGGCTGGCCTGGGCAACATAACAAGACCCCATTTCTAAAAATAATAACAAAAAAGGAGGAAAATTGGCAACAAAAAAAAAAACCCACAAAGTAGATGATAATTAGGACTTAAAATATCTGTGTTAACAATAGATACAGATGAGACAAATTATTATTATTATTGGAAAATGATATGCTACACATCTAGAAAATAAGAGAATCCAAATTGTAAATTATTAGAAAGAATTAGAGTAGTTAGCAAGCTGACTGTTTGCAGAATTTTAAAGTATCTTTTTTCCTATAAACAAGCAAAATGATTGAGAAAACAGCTGGTTAAGACCCCACTCACAGTAACTCCTGAAAAGAACAGCACATCTGAACCAGATGTGGGCAGAACCTACGTGAAGAAAACTGGCAAGTTCTCCAATAAGGCAAAAAGGAGAAATTACAAGTAGCACCATATGCTTGGATTGGAATGTTTCACACTGTAACTCGGCTCACGCCTGTAATCCCAGCACTTCGGGAGGCCGAGGCAGGCAGATCGTCTGAGGCCAGGAGTTCGAGACCAGCCCAGCCAACAGGGCGAAACTCCGTCTCTACTAAAAATACAAAAATTAGCCACTTATGGTGGCACATGCCTGTAATCCCAGCTGCTTGGGAGGCTGAGACATAAAAATTGCTTGAACCCAGGAGGCAGAGGTTACAGTGAGCTGAGATCGCACCACTGCACTCCAGCCTGGGCAACAGTGCAAGAATCTGTCAAAAAAAAAACCTGTAGAGTTGTTAATTCCCCCTGAATCAATTCATAAATTTACTGCAAACCAATTAAAATACCAGGAGGATTTGGGAACTTACTTTGGAACTCAGCAAAATGATACTAATAGTAATCTGAAAAAAATACATGAGAATTACCAGGTGTGGCCGTTTGTATTTTCCACATGCTCTTCTGCAGTGTGACCCTTGACTCCCTCCTATCAAAAGGTAGGGCCTATGTCCCCTCCCCTCAAATGCTGGCAGGTCTGTGACTGCTTCAGCCAACTGAGTACAGAGGAAATGACCTCGGGAGACGTGTGAGCCTGGTCTGGAAAAGCCAGCAGTTTCCACTGGTGTTCTTGGGATACTTGCTCCGGGGGAAGCAGCCATCACATAGGAAGTCCAACTACCCTGAGACCACAGTGCTGGAGGAGCTACAAGGATACACGTGGCTGCGGCCCCAGCTGCCCGCTGGCCACAACTGCCAGCCATATGAGTGGGGCGTCTGGGATGCCCCACCCCATCGAGTCCTCAGATGAGTTACAACCCCAGCCGATATCCAACACAATCACAGGAGACCTCAAGCAAGAATCACCCAGCAGAGCCGTTCCAAATTCCTCACCAACAAGATCATAAATGAAATAAAACACCTGTTTTAAACTGCTAAGTTTGAGGATAACTTGTGATGTCACAACAGTAACTGGAATTCCATTTAAAAGGAAGGAAGGGGGCCGTGCCTGGTGGCTCACACCTGTAATCCCAGCACTTTGGGAGGCCGAGGCAGGCAGATCACAACGTCAGGAGTTTGAGACCAGCCTGACCAACATGTTGAAACCCCATCTCTACTAAAAATACAAAAATTAGCTGCGCGTGGTGGTGGGCGCCTGTAATCCCAGGTACTCAGAAGGCTGAGGCAGGAGAATCACTTGAACCCGGGAGGTGGAGCTTGCCGTGAGCCGAGACCACACCACTGCACTCCAGCCTGGGCAACAGAGCAAGACTCTATCTAAAAAAAAAAAAGAAAGGAAAGAAGTGAGGAAGGTAAGGAAGGAAGGACAGGATTGGGGGAGGAAGGGAGGAAGGAAGGGAGGGAGGGAGGAGGAAAGGAGGGAAGGAAGAAACGAAAGGGGTGGGAAGGGGGAAGGAGAGCTGAAGGGGATTGGCTCTATCACATCTTATGACATAATGAATCAAAATCCATTCATAAATTCATTTAACAAATATTGAAGGTCTACAGGTCCACAAGCTAGGCATTAGAGAGACACCGTGTTGTGCAAAATCTTTGTCTTTATGGGATTTAGATTTCAGTGAAAAAGACAAATTTCAGATAGTATTAAGTGTGCTGAAGGAAAATAAAAATCAGGATAAGAGAAAGTTCTCCTTAAAAGAGAGTGCTCAGAGAGGCCTCTTGGAGGAGGTGGTGGTGAAGCTGAGCCAAGGGAGGGCCTGGGTATTCTCACCTACTGCTGTGGGGTTTGCAAACGGTTCAGCCTGTCCTGGGGGCAATCCGAAAAGTCTATTTCCATCTAAAAGGCACATACCTCTTGACCTAGAAACCTCTTGGCTAGGAAATTACCCAATGAACATTCCTACAAACGTTAGCAATACTTCCAAGTATGTTATGACAAAAACGAGATACACAAAAATGTCAGCTCAATGGGAGCTTATTAAATAAATTACATTATAGTCATTCAATAGAGCACCAGAAGATTTTTTGAAAATTACATGAGCTATATCCACTGACAAACAGTTAGCTACATGAGACGTTGTTGGTAACAGTAAGAAAGGCTGGAACTGTGTGCGCAGTATCTCCTCTTCTGACTCGTAGAGAGAGAAGGTGCCAGGGGAGGAGGGAAGGATACTCATCTGCGATCTGGAAGAAATCCTCCTTTCCTCAGGGAACACCTCTAGGGGAGAGGAGAGAGACTTGGGTTTTTCATTTGGTGCCTCTCCGTGGCACCTGAATTTTCTAACAAGATGCTGTACAAGTTTTACTTTTGTCCTTTAAATGCCCACTGGGGTTACCTGGACCACGAATCAATGTATGACAGCTTCTCCCCAAAGGAAGAGTCAGGGCTACTAGACCGGACAAGGTTGGTTTTGTCTTTTGGTACTCTGTGTTTCCAAAAATAAATGAATGGAATTTTTTTAATCAAATAATTTTAAAGAAGAAAGCCCTCTAACAACAAAGTATTAAACTGTGTTAAAATATATTCTATTATAAGGAAGCCTGCATGGTCCCATTGCAGCAGCCACCGTGATGAGCAGCACTCTCTGTAAACGCAGCCCTTCCGCGCTGCTCAGGGTGACCCATCCCAGCGAGCTGGTTACTCACAGATTCCCAGATCCCCCACCTGCACCGGGCAGGCATACGCCATTTCAGCTCAGAACTAGAAAAGATGGGCACCAGGAAGAAAGGCACCAAGCCCTCCCTAACTCCCCTCTGAGGGTTGCATCCTTCTTTCCCACCTCTTTCCTCCTTACAGAGCTCACTATGCTGTGGGCCCCCATGACCTGGGGGTCAGAGTCAGACACACTTCGGCGCACAAACGGACCCATTCGTTCTTCATCACCACCTGCACCCACAACCCCTGTCAAAGCTCCCCCACACCCATCTCTGAATCTCAGCATGGGTAGGACAGCTTCTTCCCAAAGAAGGGAAATTCCTGGCCAGGCACAGTGCTCACGCTTGTAATCTCAACACTTTGAAAGGCCAAGGTGGGTGGATCGCTTGAGCCAGGAGTTTGAGACCAGTCTGGGCAACACAACAAGACCTCCTCTCTACAAAAATTAAAATTAAAAAATGAGCCGGGAGTGGTGGCATGCCAGCAGCCCCAGCCACTTGGGAGACTGAGGTGGGAGGATCGTTCGAGCCCATGAGGTTGAGGCTGCCGTGAGCCGTGATCCGCCACTGCACTCCAGCCTGGGCCATAGAGAGAGACCCTGTTGGAAGGATCTCTCCAACAGTTATCTCCTGGAAACTGCAATGGGTAAAGTGACAACTTTCTCCACAGTGCAGAATGGTTTGGGAAGTCCTAAGCCACAGTGCAGAATGGTTTGGAAACAACAATAAGAGTCAATCCCCTTTTCACAAATCACTAAATGAGGCTCAGAGAGATTAAAGAATTAGGCAGTCATTCTTCAGAAGAAAGGAAGGAAGGGAAGGAGAGAAGGAGAGAAGGAGGGAGGGAGGGAGGGAGGGAGGAAAATTTCTTGTGAAATTCCCAAAGAACAGAGAACATTTTTAAATGTTTCCTTACTCATTAGTTTACTCAGTATTTTCACACCCAAAAAAATGTCAACAACCAGTTTTGCCAAGAATAATAATAACAGATAATGACTCTGAGCCTTTCTTGCGAGATCTCTCAGGGTACACACCCAGCTAACTCCCGCTCATTTCTGTCTCTTCCGCCTTCTCAAATCTCCCCGTCTCCATCAGTGTCTCTTCTTCCAGGCAAGGCTCTGTCCTCTAAAGTTCTCTCTCCCCTGGCTTCAGCCCCATGTAGGTGGTCCCTCGCCCCACATGTGGATTCAGTTCCCCACCTATGGTCCCCATGATTGTTCTACTCCAACTGAGGCTCTCATCGCCCACCGCCAGTGTGACCTGGGCACAGTGTGATTGGGCGCAGGATGGGGCAGCCACCTCAGGCCCCAGAGCGCTCCATCCCATGGCCAAAGGGGTGGACACTCTGCCCGGAGACACCTGGGAGTGCATAATGCTCAAGCTATTCCTTCTTCAAAGCTGATAAGTTTGCCTACGAGCAAATAATCCACTAGTTCCTCTGCGAGGGCAGCCAGTGCATACAGAGCTAGCCTGACTTAGAAAGAACACAGATGTAAAAGATTAGTCTTTCTCACACACTGCCGGGCATGTGTCAGAAATCTACAACAGCCCCTCACCAGCAAACCTGGCTGGCCCCAGCCCCATCCTAGGCCCTTGTGTTAATGCTGGGTCTCTGGCCCAGGCTCACCTCCTGTCTGATTAGTTCCCATTGTGCTTTCGAGGGCTCTTTCAGGTCAAGAGACTTAGATCAATATCACCTTAGGTGACCTGAACTTTGACTCTCCCTCAGGGAGCGGCTACGGGGTTTTAGTGTCTTCTCTCTGACAGCCCAAAGCGCAGATGCCAGCTGCTCCACCTCATTCCCAGGGCTTCTCCACTTCCGTTCTTGTCCTTCCAATCTGCCCTTCACCCATCCACCTCATTTCCCAGGGACGAGCTCTGCAGCTGAGGATCCCACGGGACAGAGCAGGGGTTGAGATGCAAACAATCCTGGTCACAGGCCCCTCTCCCCATCCTCCCCAAAAGTGCCACCTGCTGCATCTACATAATTCAGAGACCGCTGCTGGAACCAAGAAGCTGCCTGCCTGGATGACGTAGGATCCCCACTGGAGACACGGGAGGGGAGGAGTGGTGGGATTGCTTCATACCCACACCCACTTCGTGTTCGCCCTAACAGGCACTGTGTAGCGCTCCTTTGGGGCCGAAAAGGAATAAATGACAACTTGTTTACAGGATCCGTGTTGTAAAAATACCTAGTGGGACCTTGTTTCACCACCTGGATCTTTAGGCAGGTGCCCGTTCTCCCCTCAGAGCTCAGCCTGCCCTTACCAAGTCCCTCTGTTTCCCCTCCCTGGGAACTCTCAGGAATTATCCCCACTATTATTCCCAGAAACCTGTGCCAACCGCTAACGCCTAGCTCAGAGCATCACACTATCAGGTACCTGGATAACTGCAATGGGGAAAGTGACAACTTGCTCTAGCTCTCCTAAGCCACAGTGCAGAATGGTTTGGAAACAGCAGTAACAGTCAATCCCCCTTTTCACCAATGATCAAATGAGGCTCAGAGAGGTTAAAGAATTAGACAGTCAGTCATTCTACAAACTTTTCTTCCACACCCACCTGTGCCAGGGGATGCCAGCCCCTCATAAAATACTCCCCTCCCCAAAGCTGTGGGGGTGGGGTTTCTTGCTCCTGGAAACAAGAAGAGTAGGGGAAAATGGAGAGAAAGAGGTGTGAGGGCGCTCAGACTGGAGCAGTCTGTCATCATGTGATCACTGCCCACGATGCCTAGCAGGCCTCCGAAGCCACCCCACGGGAGAACGGCTCTGCTGTTTCCCATGCCTGGGGTCTCTCTCTCCCACTCCAGCATCCCAGCCCATCAGGTAGGGTGAGTGATGCCACATGGACTTCCAAAAATGCTTAACCTCTGCAGACCATGGCACAGGCCCCAAGCTGGCCCCCAGCACACAGACTCAGTACATGCCCACCCTCTTCACGACCTCCCAGACCAGCCTGGCCATCCACCCATCCTCTGCACACATCCCTCCCCAACCTCCCCTCAAACACTTCACCCAGGTGGAGCTTCCCAGGCAATCTCCAATCTACGGCTGACCTTGAACAACCCGGGTTTGAACTGTATAGGTGCATTTACACGTGGATTTTTTTCAAAGTTACACCAAGTGTGCCAGCCTCTCCTGACTCCCCTCCCACCTCCTCCTCCACTTCCTGCACCTCCTCCTCTACCTCCTCCAGCTCTTCCACCTCTTCAATCTCCTCCACCTCCTCCACCTCTTCCATCTCCTTCTCCACTTTCTCTACCTCCTCCACCTCCTCCATCTCTTCCACCTCTTCAACCTCCTCCACCTCCTCCACCTCTTCCATCTCCTTCTCCACTTCCTCCACCTCCTCCTCTACCTCCTCCATCTCCTCCACCTCTTCCACCTCTTCAACCTCCTCCACCTACTCCACCTCTTCCATCTCCTCTCCACTTCCTCCACCTCCTCCTCTACCTCCTCCAGCTCCTCCTCCACCTCTTCTATGTCCTCTACCTCCACCACCTCTTTCACCTCCTCCTCCACCTCCTCTTCCACCTCCTCCTCCACCTACTCCACCTCTTCCTCCTCCTCCTCCACATCCTCCTCCACCTCCTCCTCCACCTACTCCACCTCTTCTATCTCCTCCTCCACTTCCTCCACCTCCTTCTCTACCTCCTCCATCTCCTCCTCCACCTCTTCTATGTTCTCTACCTCTACCACCTCTTCCTCCTCCTCCTCCACTTTCTCCACCTCCTCCTCTACCTCCTCCACCTCCTCCTCCACCTCTTCTATGTCCTCCACCTCCTCCACCTCTTTCACCTCCTCCTCCACCTCTTCTATGTCCTCCACCTCCTCCATCTCTTTCACCTCCTCCTCCACCTCCTACA
>NW_012105342.1:710802-711720 GCF_000951045.1 Mandrillus leucophaeus | reverse complement strand
CCTCCTCCTCTACCTCCTCCAGCTCTTCCACCTCTTCAATCTCCTCCACCTCCTCCACCTCTTCCATCTCCTTCTCCACTTCCTCCACCTCCTCCTCTACCTCCTCCACCTCCTCCTCTACCTCTTCTACGTCCTCTACCTCCACCACCTCTTTCACCTCCTCCTCCACCTCCTCCTCCACCTCCTCCACGTCCTCCTCCACCACCTCTTCCACCTCCTCTACCTCCTGCTCCACCTCCTCCAGCTCTTCTACCTCTTCAACCATCTCCACCTCCTCCACCTCTTCCATCTCCTCCTCTACCTCCTCCACCTCCTTCTCCACCTCTTCTACATCTTCCTCCTCCACCACCCCTTCCACCTCCTCCCCCACCTCCTCTTCTACCTCCTCTACCTCCTGCTCCACCTCCTGCTCTACTTTCTCCTCCACCTCCTCCACCTCCTCCTCCACCTGCCCCAAGACACCTCTTCTATGTCCTCCACCTCCTCCACCTCCTCCTCCACCACCTCTTCCATCTCCTCCTCCACCTCCACCTCCTCCATGTCCTCCACCTCGTCCTCTACTTCCTTCACCTCCTCCACCTCCTGTCCCACCTCCTCTACCTCCTGCTCCACCTCCTCCTCCACCTTCTCCACCTCCTCCTCTACCTCCTCCACCTCCTCCTCCACCTCTTTCACCTCCTCCTCCACCTCTTCTATGTCCTCCACCTCCTCCATCTCTTTCACCTCCTCCTCCACCTCCTCCACCTCCTCTACCTCCTCCTCTACCTCCTCCTCCACCTCCTCCTCCACCTCCTCCTCCACCTCGCCCTCCACTTCCTGCACCTTGTCCTCTACCTCCTTCACCTCCTCCTCCTCCACCTCCTCATCCACCTCCTCTTTCACCTCCTCTATCTCCTCCTCCACCTCCTCCACCTCCTC
>NW_012105342.1:710245-710752 GCF_000951045.1 Mandrillus leucophaeus | reverse complement strand
ACTCTCTTCCTCTCATCATTCCAGTCGCTGCGTTCATCACCCACCTCCTACTACTGACTCAGATCTTCTGTCTCCCTCTTAGGAGGACCCCCATGGTTACACAGAGCCTGCCTACATAATCCAGGATAGTCTCCCTCTCTCAAAATCCTTAACTGAATCACATCCATGAAGTCCCTTTTTGCCATGTTAGACACAGATTCACAGCTTCTAGGGATTAGGATGTGGACTCCTCTGGGGGACGACAATTCCGCCCACCACATTGACCTAACCCATATTCAACCTATCCAGCTCTGCTAGCTTAGACATTGGTTTAGTCCCAATACCTGGTCCACAGTGGCCAAAACTGGAACTGAATATGACATTTCACATTTGCATCATAAAGATTCTCCAGATGCTGTGTGAAGGGCAGATTGAAAGGACAAGAGCAGAAGTGAAGAAGCCAGTTATGGGGCTACCAGAATAATCTGGGTAAGAGAGACACAGCGGGCAGAAGTCAGTATTTTTGAA
>NW_012105342.1:703430-710195 GCF_000951045.1 Mandrillus leucophaeus | reverse complement strand
AAAGGACAAGAAAGGACAAGAGCAGAAGTGAAGAAGCCAGTTATGGGGCTACCAGAATAATCTGGGTAAGAGAGACACAGCGGGCAGAAGTCAGTATTTTTGAAGAAGAATCAGTGGGATGACAAGAGGCTGTGTTTGGAAGGACCACTGGTGTCTGGTTGGAGGAACTGGGTGAATGGTGGTTCCACTCCTTGAAAACAGAGGAGAAGACACTTAATTTGGAGAGGAACTGAGCACCTTGGTCGGGGACATCCTGAATTTTAAGTGTCTATGACTTGCCCAAGTGCAGATGTAAAGTCAGTAATGGGGGATGTCAGGAGGAGAGAGGTAACAGCTTCAAATGCAGAGACCTGTGTGAGTGACGGAAGTGGCTGGTGGGGCAGAGAGACAGGAGTCTGGGCCCAGGAATGTCCTCCTGCTAACCAGCTGCAGTGAAGCTCCACTGGCCCCATCTCTCAGAGTCAGCCCTGCCCTTGCTGTGTCCACTGCAGGGTGTCCCTTGCAGGGGCACTCACTGCACAATCATCATTCCCAGGGAGCGTGGCCATTTCCCCTTGCTGCTCCACCACACCTCTGTTTTGGGTGGCCCTGAGGATTCTCTGAGACTGGGCTACAGTCTCCACAGGTTCCAGCTATGGAGGTCTGTCCCACAGCCTCATCTAGGGAGGTCTGTTTGCCCACCATTGAGTGGCAGCACCTGTCTCTTCCCTCTCTGCTATGTTTAACATGTCCCACAGCAACATGGAAACTTGCAGGTGTCTTTATTCTACACACTGTCCACGGGAAATTTCAGACCCAATCTTCTAGACCAGAGGTCAACAAACTATGATCCCTGGGACAAATCTGGCCTGCTGCTTTTATAAACAAAGTTATACTGGAACACAGCTATATCCATTCATTTTCGAATGGTCTATGGCTGCCTCCACACTATGACAGCAGAGTTGAGTAGTTGCCACAGAAGATCAGATGACCACAAAGCCTAAACACTGATTCTTCTGTATAGAAAAAGTTTGTCCATCTCTGGTATATACGTTTTCCTCCCCTAGTGCTATCTTATGGCTCCTCCATCATGGTGGAAGACATGAAGGCCAAGGGGACAGATGGCCAATGTCCAGTGCTTATTCATTCAATCATGTGGAGTAGTACAGGGTGCTATGATGCTATGTCCCTTCTTGGGGACCCAAGAAGCTTCTTCACCTCCAAATCTCTCCACCTGCTCAGAGTCCTTCCTCCCAGACTCACATGGCTTTCTCCTTCCCCTTCCTTTCCACTCCCTGCTGCAGGGGAACTTCTCTCCCGTCATCTCCTCCATCCCGCCACCTTGGGACTGAAGAATAAAACCATTTTCAGGCCTCCTAGCTTTGCTCTCAGTATATAACAGAAAACTTCTGGAATGTGATTCTTTTTCTCTTGCCACAAAGCCTGGTTTTCATGACTGGAGTCTCTCTTGAGACTGAAGAAAGTCAGTGCTGGGACTCAAAGCGGAGTAATGAGGTCTTTGTTCTAGATAGTACCTACTCTTCCCCCAAAGCAATGCACACCCTTGATTTAATGGGTGGGAGAGCTGCAGGGCAATATGATTTATAGAAAGAAAAAAAATGGGTCAATTTAAATTTTCAAAACTATTATTCTTGCAATAACTACAGTGAGGTCCAAACAGTTTCCACCAGGCTAAGGAAAGAGAGACATAGCATGAAACTTCGAAAACTGGGTCAGGACTCAAGAGAGAGCCCGCTGGAGATGGGCCCTGCTAATCAGTCTCTGAGACTGTGAACTGCTCCCCTGGAGTTCTCCTGCTGATGGAGTTCATTTGGGTGGAAGAGGAGAGAAAGACGGCCATTGAAAGTCACGAATAAGAGTTAAGATTAGTTACTGGCAGAGGAAGCAGAGAGAAGAGTCTCAATTCAGCACCTGAAGGAGAGAGGCTTTAGAGTGACAGGATGAGCTGCACCTAGGAACCCCCAGAGTCCACAGGTTCCAACAGCAAAAGCAAAAAATGGGATCAAAAACCAGGTGACTAAAGGCTACCTGCAGAAATACAGAGGGATTCCAGGTCTCCAGACCCCCATGCCTCATGCCAGCACTTACAGCACTGATATGCATTCTCAGGCAGAGGAAAAAATAATGTGAACTCCCCAAAGAAATGAGCCATCGGCTTCTTCCGCTTTCAAACTGAAAAGTCATGCCCCAAAGCAGACATTCTTCATATTAGCCAAGATATGGCAGGAGAGGCAGCTCACCAATGCCCAGTCCAAGCATCCAAAGGTGAGGCCGCCAGCTGACATGCTCTGCCCACATCCAGACAGAGCTAGGCCACTCCCTCATTTGATGGGGAGGTCAGGGACATAGAAGAAAACATGCCAAGCACCTTTTAATCAACCGTATAAACATTAAAGGACAACCAAGGGCCACCAGACTGTTAAGGAAAACCAAAATTATCAAAGATAAAGATTTAGAGCAACATACAGAAAACCTGACCCCGGAGGAAACTACAAAACTTATCTTACTTAATTACAATTAGTACCCTCAGGTAGAAATGAAAAAAATATGCAACCAAAAGATAAGACAAATACTAAGAAAAAGTAGCAGAAAATATAAATGAGAATTAAAAATACTGTATAAAATAACAAGTTGATCTCACTTGTTCTGTTGCAACCCTGTGCTAAAGTCTCCAGGAGGCTTAGAACCACTACTCAGATCTTCAGCCAAACCAGGTGAAATGTAACAACTAGCAACTAATGTCAATCCATGGTTGGGTCCAAGGCTGACCAGGCGGCAACCTGTATGGTCAGATTGTTTATACAAAATGTTCAGCATAATGGTCTGCACCTGGTTCTCTGAGTTTTTGTTATTGAACTCATCATGCATCCTGGTTCTAGATACCTGACCAAAGGGGTAGGAAAGACTCCTCCTCCAATGAGCCTGTTGCTCCCAAGGCCAAGAGTCTCGCCAACATCTTAATGATTCACAATCTGAAGACAAAGTGCATCCCGTGTGACAGAGAAAGGCCTCTGGGAGCAGCACATGGGAAGGCTGGACCTCTCTGGTATTGGCCTGTGTGACCTTCCTCCTCCTGCCCTGCACCATTTCCCTTTCTGAAAGCCTTAGGGCCAGGCAAAGTGGCTCATGCCTATAATCCCAACACTTTGGGAGGCCGAGGTAGGACGGTTGCTTGAGGCCAGGAGTTTGAGACCAGCCTGGTCAACACAGCAAGAACCCATCTCTACAAAAAATTTAAAAATTAGCTGGGCATGCTCCTGAGTGCCTATAGTACCAGCTACTTGGGAGGATCGCTTGAGCCTAGGAGTCTGAAGCTGTAGTGAAATGTGATCACACCACTGCACTCCAGCCTGGGTGACACAGCGAGACCCCGACTCTTAAAAAAAGGAAAGCCTTGCCCAAGTATACTCTGGGGAGTCTCAGAGTCCTTTCAACTGTCCAACCCTGTGTCACTGTGTACTTAATGGGTACAATGTTCAGTATTTGGGTGATGGATACCCTAAAAGCCCTGACTTCACCACTATGCGATCTGTGCATGTAACAAAACTATACTTCTATCCCATAAATCTATACAACTGAAAGCAAATAAATAAAAATTAAAATTCAATAGGTGGTCCAGAAGACGGAATTAAAGAAATCTCCTGGATTACAAAGCAAAAAGCACAGCAGTTGAAACTGTGAGAGAGAAGTTAAGACACCTGGATGATCAACATAGAAAGTCAACCTGGCCAGGCACAGTGGCTCACGCCTGTAATCCCAGCACTTTGGGAGGCCTGAGGTCAGGAGATCAAGGCCATCCTGGCCAACATGGTGAAACCCCATCTATACTAAAACACAAAAAATTAGCCAGGCACGGTGGTGGGCACCTGTAGTCCCAGCTACTCAGGAGGCTAAGGCATGAGAATCGCTTGAACCCAGGAGGCAGAGGTTTCAGTGAGCCGAGAAAGGTTATGCCACTGAACTCCAGCCTGGTGACGGAGCGAGACTCCATCTCAAACAACAACAACAACAACAACAAAGTCAGACACCTAACTAACAGGAGTTCCATGAAACAGAAATGAAAGTTGAGGAAATACTTAAGAAACAAACTTTTCGGCATTAAAGAAAGAACACACTGAGTAGCTAAGACCCATCACTAAGTTCTCCAAAATATCAGAAAATCAAAAACAAAGAGTAGACCCTAGCAGCTTCCAGAAGAGCAAGTTAGGTTACCAGCAAAAGAAGATGAACCAGGCTAGCATTAGATGCTTCTTCAGTGATGTCAATTATGAAGACAATGGTGTGTTGCCACCAAAGAAGTAACAACAGAGGGTTGAAATATTTAACTCTGAGGAATAGGGAGGGCAGGAGATGAGGAGTAGGTTTTGCCTTTCATTTTGTACCTTTCCATACTGTCTGAATGTTTATTTCCATGAACGTATACTGCTGTTATCATCATTATCATCATCATCATCACCATCATAAAGCACACATATATATGGTTTTATACAGATACATACATATATATTTTAATATATACATGGATGTTTTATGGTGATGATGCTAACAGAAATATATGAAAACAATCAGTAATATATGAAAAGATTATATATGAAAAAGATAACAGAATATATGAAAAGTACATTATATAATATATAATATACATTATATGTAATATATATTACTATATGCGCACACACATACACACACACACACACAGCACTAGTACGTGTTCTCAGGCAGAAGAAAAGAATGCTGCACTCCCCAAAGAAATGAGCTATCGGCCTCTTCCGCTTTCAAACTGAGAAGTCATACCCCAGAGCAGACACTCTTCATATTAGGCCAAGATAAGGCAGGAGAGGCAGTTCACCTACGCCGATGCCCAGCCCATGCATCCAAAGGTGAGGCCGTCAGCTGACACGCTCTGCCCACATCCAGACATCAGATAGACAGACAGATAGATAGACAGACAGACAGATGTGCTTTCAGTACCAGGGGAGCATGTCACAGCAGGGCTCTTTCTCCACACAGACACAGTGCTTCTTCACTTCTTTAAACTCTCTTGGATGTCACCCCACTCACCAAGAGGCATGCATCAGGGCCAGTGGGAGCAACCATAGGTAGAACTTTTGAAGTCACTGGACAGGTGCCTTGCTCAGGGGGTTTCAAAGGTTTTTGTTTTCTTCTTTTTTTGTTGTTGTTGTTATTGATGATATGGCAATAAAGCCATAAAGTATCATGAAATGTATATATAATTATATGTACACTTTTTAAACACATTCTCTTTTTTCCAAAGAGAAAGCTGATCTTGAGGAGCAGCTATTGACTATGTTATGACAGACTCACAGCCCTGTTAACCTACTCGTGTTTCCTAGGTGTTACTTCCTCTTCTTGAAGAGTCCGTTCTGGGGTGTCTCATACCCTCTCAAGGCACCAAAGACAGGGGCAGGCCCAGAGAGAGGACCTGGGTGTCACCAATGCTGGATTTAATGAACTGGCAGGTGCAAAGCAGTTGCTATGTTCCTCTGCTTTTTTCTGACACTGGGTCAGAAATCAGTTTCTAAAAACATAGTATCCCCTTGTAAATGGTAGAAAAGAACTCGGGTATAATTGAAAAAAGATGTGGTTTTTTTTAAAATCAAGAGACTGATAAGGACATGCTCACTGTGGCTAAGTTGCTTATTAACATGTTAAGTAGGTATCATTATCATAATCCTTTCAAATTCTGCTGAGGGTTCCAAAAATGTCTTTCAAAATCACTATCCCTATTCACTATCAAAGCCATTATCTGTAATTTCTCATTACAGATGAGAAGCCAGCACATCTCTTATAATTAGTTAACTTCGAGGTTTACTTTTCAAATAAAAATTTGCTTTTTCATGAAGTTCCACATGTTCTCTGTTTTCTCTGCAAAACAGTGAGCTTAAACTTTATGGATTTATTTTAGAACAAATAACTTGAATGTTTATGTAATAATTATGTCATAGGCTCTAGTAGCTGGGATGTAAAAGTAGTAGTTTTTTTACATTTATTATACCCTAAATACTTGACTCACCAACACCCCTTCCTCCCCCGCAAATGCCAGTGTTTTAACATCCTCCATTCCTGTGGGCTGCCTGCATCACCCTCCATCTCACTGTACCATGTCCTTCAGGTAAATTATGACACTTTTATCAGCAGTTGGAAGTGGAGCTAAGAGCAGTCCAAGCTTATAAATTGAAACTACAATTCCAAAACATGCTATCGAAAATGGGGAGACGTTGGTCAAAGTGTGCACGTTTTCAGTTAAAAGATGAATCTGTACTGGGGTTCTAATGTACAGCCTGGCAAGTACAGTTAATAATACTGTCTTGTATACCTGAAGTCTGTTAAGGGAGTAGATTGTAAATGTTCACACACACAGAGGTCACTATGTCAGGTGATGGATACGTTAGTTAGCTTGATTGTGGGAATCACTACACAGGAATACTTACATCAAAACACCATACTGTATACCTTAGACATATACCTTAAATATGACAAATTTTTTGTCAGTCATCACACCTCAATAAAACTGGGGAAAGGCCGGGTGCGGTGGCTCACACCTGTAATCCCAACATTTTGGGAGGCCGAGGTGGGCAGATCACAAGGTCAGGAGTTCGAGAGCAGCCTGGCCAACATGGTGAAACTCCATCTCTACAAAAATACAAAAATTAGCTGAGCATGATGGCACCCAGCTACTCGGGAGGCTGAGACAGGACAATCACTTGAACCGGGGAGGCAGAGGTTGCAGTGAGCAGAGACCAC
>NW_012105342.1:700680-703130 GCF_000951045.1 Mandrillus leucophaeus | reverse complement strand
CAGTACTTTTGACCTTTTCAAAATTCCAGTTCAAAGTTCCCCCAAATAAAAAGGTGAAATACAAAGGAAAAAAAAAATCTCTTTCACACACTCAAATTATGTAGACCCCAGTATAATGTTCAAGGTCCGTTTTCTTTTGAAGAATTATTTTAAAGGAACCAGGGCAGGGATTCTTCCTGTGGGGCTACAGAGTAGAAGATGGCAAGGAGGGGGCGGTGAAAGTATAAAGAAACCATTTGGCTTGAGCAAGGGGGATTGTGATCACAGCTGTCATTTAGTCTGGTGTACTAACAGAAAACACAGATTTAAATAGATGGTTAAAGAGGAAAGTGTAACCGCTAGAAGAATGGAGACGCACAGGAGAGAGTGGCTGGAGTTCATGAATACACATTTTTTAAAAGAAGACATACGAATGGCAAACAGGGATATGAAAAAATGCTCAACATAACTAATCATCAGGGAAATGCAAATCTAAACCACAATGAGATATCATCTCACACCTGTTAGAATGGCTATTCTCAAAAAGACAAAAGACAGTAAGTGTTGGCAAAGATATGGAGAAAGGGGAACAATTTCTTTGTTGGTGGGAAGGTAAGTTAGTACAGCCATTATGGAAAACAGTACCAAAGCTCCTTTAAAACTTAAAAATAGAACTGTCCCATGCAGCAATTCCACCTTTGGGTATATAACCAAAGAACATGAAAACCGTATGAATGAAGAGATATCTGCACCCCCATGTTCTAAAATGAATTCATAAATCCATACATATATACATACATACATAGGAGAGAATGGGAAAGCTCTTCCTACAGTAGAATAACAATTAATAAATGTAGAAGGAATGGGCCACGTGCAATGGCTCACGCCTATAATCCCAGCACTTTGGGAGGCCGAGGTGGGCAGATCATGAGGTCAGGAGATTGAGACCATCCTGGCTAACACGGTGAAACCCCGTCTCTACTAAAAATACACAAAAATTAGCCAGGTGTGGTGGTGGGTGCCTGTAGTCCCAGCTACTTGGGAGGCTGAGGCAGGAGAATGGCGTGAACCCGCGAGGCGGAGCTTGCAGTGAGCCGACATCACGCCACTGCACTCCAGCCTGGGCGACAGAGCGAGACTCCGTCTCAAAAATAATAGTAATAATAATAATAATAAAATAAATAATGTCAAAGGAATGGAAAGAGAAAGTTATGACTTGGCAACCATCATAGAGGAGGCTGGTTTGGATGGCAATCATCAACAGATGTGAAGTTGAAAGATAGAGGTTTGACCAGAAACAGGATACTGGCATAATCTGAGACTTCCTCACACAAACTATAATCAAAGGGGAAATGATGAATTTAAAATAATAACACCTGGCAGACAGCAATATCATTAAGTGATCAAGGTGAATATCACCAGTGGTGGGAAGGCTAACATCAATGCCTCCGATGCGATGCATTGAGAAAAGCAGGGCATCATCTTTGGGATTGTCCTGCCAAGAATGCATGAGCTGAGTCTGGCCATGAGGATAAATCAGATGGATCTAGGTTCAGGGTCATCCTACAGAATGCAAGGCCTGTGCCCTTCAAAACTGTGGAAAACGTGACACAGAGAGGAAGGCTGAGGAGAATGAAGGCACACGAGAAGTGCGCATGCTCCTGGGCAGGACCGTGGGCCAGAGAAGAAAAAGAAACACTATTTGGGCAGGTGATGAAATTGGAATGGGGTCTACAGATAGGATAACAATATTCTTCCAATGTTGATTTCCTAATTTGGAGAGGCTCATAATGAGTACATAAAGAGCATCCATGAGTGGTGAGAATATACACTGAGTTTTTTGGGGGTGAAGCAGCGTCACATCCACAACTTTCTCCCAAAACACTGAGAAAAAACTAATGATAATTGAGATCTTTTTTACCTTGAGAAAGAGAATGTGCACAAGCTCAAGCCATGGGGTGCATGCAATAAAATGTTTACAACTCGGGAATTTAAGAGAAGAGACACAGGAATTCTTGGTTCTATTGTGTAACTTTTCTATAAGTTAGAAATTATTTCAAAACATATCCAGAAAACAATATTGAGAGTTTCATTATTTTTTAGCATAGAATTTGGCTACGAGCATTCCAGTGCACCATATCTCCAAATGACTAGGACTTTTTACCTGATGCCCAAGGGAGGGTTCTGTGTGTGTGTTTTGTTGTTGGGTTTTTGGGTTTTTTTGGTGTTTTTTGTTTTGTTTTGTTTTGTTTTTGAGATAGGGTGTCTCTCTGTCACCCAGACTGGAGTGCAGCGGTGCAATCTCAGCTCGTTGTAGTCTCAACCTCCCAGACTCAGGTGATCCTCCCACCTCCGCCTCCCGAGTAGCTAGAACTACAGCCACGTGCCACCATGTCCAGCTAATTTTTTGTATTTTCAGTAGAAATGGGCCATGTTGTCCAGGCTGGTCTTCAACTCCTGGCTCATGTGAT
>NW_012105342.1:697388-699960 GCF_000951045.1 Mandrillus leucophaeus | reverse complement strand
AATAAATAAATAAATAAATAAAATCCATTATTTTACAGGGAAACATGTCAATGCTGACTATTCTCCATTGATTTCTCCCAGTTACACAATGCATCCTTTCAAGTCTTCTTTTATTTTAGGAAAGTTTTCTTGCATTATAGTTCTAAATATTTATGCTATTCTATTGCTTTGTTTTTCTGTCCCTGGACACTAATTATACATATATTGGACCTCCTTTGCCTGTGTCCTACATTCCTTTAATTCACTTTATTCTCTTCTTATTATTTTTCTCCTTTTCATCCTCTATTTTTATTTCCATGCTTCCTAAGAATATCTGCTCCTGTGTTCCTTCTAATTTAGTCTTCATTTTTGAAACTCGTTTTTTCCAAACTCTTTTCTGACATCTTTCTGTTCGCCTTTCATAATTTCCTGTTATCTAGCCATATCTTTTGTAGTTTTTACAATTTCTGATTCAGGATGGGAGCAGTCACTCATGCCTATAATCCCAGCACTTTGGGAGGCCAAGGTGGGCTAACTACCTGAGGTCAGGAGTTGGAGACTGGCCTGGCTAACAGGCAAAACCACATCTCTACTAAAAACACAAAAATTAGCTGGGTGTGGTGGAATGCACCTGAAATCCCGCTACTTGGGAGGCTGAGGCTGAGGCAGGAGAATCACTTGAACCCGGGAGGCAGAGGATGCAGTGAGCCAAGATCAACAGCCTGAGCAACACAGTGAGACTCTGCCTCAGAAATAAAGAAATAAAAATAAATAAATAAATAAATAAGTAAAATAAAGTTTCTGATTCATACTACCCTTACGAAACTTTATTTTCTTTTAGCTTATATTGAAATATTAATTTATAATTTTTCTGGTGTGCTCTCATTTTCAGTAGTACCATTATGTTCATTTTCATCACGTTTTCATTGAATAAATGTTGCATGAGGTGGGATCGTATTCCTTTTTTGCTGTCCATGATTAAATGAGGAGGAAGTTCCTAATAGAACGGGAAAGTTCCTAATGAAGGGATGGACTAGGATAGCTTTCCCACTTGGCTCTACTGATCTGTGAAAGACTCAAAATAGGAATTCTCCATGTATCCACTTGTTTCCCAGCATCAAGTCCAGAACCTTTGTAAAGCTCAGAAAGATCTCTTGCCTTTAGTCCTTTGCTCCAGCTCTAGAACTTTGAAGTCTTTCTTTTCCAAGGCTATATGCTCTCAGCTTTTGATGTTATCCTTCACTGTTAAAGCAGTTTTTGAGATCTTTTTCCTTGGGGGTCCCCCTCCACACCTCCACCCTCTGAACTTACTTTCTCTTGCCATCTGTCTTCTGCTCAACTTGGTGTATGTTTCCAGTAATTTCTGCTCAAGGTGAGGTGCTGTCCTTCTAGAAGGGAGGACTTACTGTATGTTTCTAAGATTCTCCAAGGCCTGTGCCACCACATCGATGCTGATTCTCCCACATCCACATACAGTTGGTTGCTCTCACCTGTCGCCAGAAGCCTAGGAGTCCCTTTCCAGTTTTGCCAGTTGCTCTCAGGTCTGTCCACCAGACTTCCATCCTACTTTTAGGGGTGAGCAGCTCGTGGTAGTTTTTGGGTTCCACCACCTGTCAATAGTTCCTTTCATTTCCCATCACTCCCCTGAGGTCACTGCGGCTCTTCTCCAGGTCCTTCTGATGCTGGTGATTTGGGCACACCCACCCAGTCCTGGGAATGGGGGGAGGGGAGAGAGTCCCCATCACTTTTGTTGACACATCCTCTTTGGGCTTTATCTACAGCTGTCTTGCTGATTGGTTTAGCTTCCAGGAGGAGTTCAGGGGAGACTGAAAAACTACTTTGCCACCATGAATACATCCCCATAAAACATGTTCTGACGGGCATAAAACAAGGAACAAAGAAATGAAGAGACATACTCTGTTTCTGAATTGGAAGATTTAATATGATAAAACTGTCAGTACTCCCAAAATTGATGCATTATATTAAAAGTTTTAAAATTTTCTATCTGGCAAGAAACCAAAAATTAAGCAAAGTGAGAAAATATTTGCAACACATAATAAAGTATCCATGGAAATCCAGATCCAATGAAATATCCTTCTGCCTCTATTAAATTAATAAAAATGCTCAGCATTGCTAATATGCCACACTGCAAGAGGACAGGAAAAGGGGCACACACTGTAGGCTTCTGTGGGTGGATGTGCCTACATTCTTCTGTGAAAATTAATCCAGAAATAGCTAACAAAACTCCCAATTTGAATACTCGTTGACTAACAATTCCACTTTGGGGAATCTATCCTCAAAATAAAAAAGCAGTGGCATCTCGGGCTGGATAAGCAGCACTGTTTGCAGAGACACAGAACTGGCAGAGATTATTCCCAGCGGGAGAATAACTGAGTAACTTGTAATAATTCATACTTTGGACTATTCCACAGCCATTAAAAATAATGTCTTAAATAATGAGTTATGGCTGGGAATATTCGTTATACATTAAATTTTTTAAAGAAGTTACAGAGTAATATGGGTGATATAATGTCATTTTTGTAAATTGTTTTTTAAAAGAAAAGAAACATTTTCCATACACACATATATATAT
>NW_012105342.1:693793-697097 GCF_000951045.1 Mandrillus leucophaeus | reverse complement strand
CCTCCTGGGCTCAAGTGATTCTCCTGCTTCAGCCTCTCAAGTAGCTGGGATTACAGGCACTCATCATTACACTTGGCTAATTTTTGTATTTTTAGTAGAGACAGGGTTTCACCATGCTGGCCAGGCTGGTCTCCAACTCCTGAGCTCAGGTGGTCCACCCGCCTCAGTCTCCCAAAGTGTTGGGATTACAGGCATGAGCCACCATGCCCAGCCACTTTTTTATTTTCAGTTAGTTTTACTTTTTATATATTACTTTCAGAGTATGAAAAACATCCAGTGGAGTTGCTTTTTAAAGGAAAAATACACACACACACACACACACACACAGAGAGAGAGAGAGAGAGCGAGCGTCCGCTCACAATAGTTATGTCTTTATCAACATATGTAACTGGTAATGTGGATAACTCACAATGTACCTGTTTGCCCCTGAGTTCTGGGCATTGATAAAATCTCCAAGAGAAATAACAAACTACTCTATTAAAGGATAACCATTCAAGACCTCCATCCAGCTCTCTCAGTCTTCTAAACTATGAACACAGCTCATTACCTCTCAAAATGGGCAGGATGTCTATCCACAAGGGAACTGATCCACCTGCTGACTCACTGGCTGGCACAGCCCAGCACAAGAAAACCATCTGCAGGGGTACTCAAACAACGGAAACTGCACAGCTCTGTGTTCATCACAGACCTCTGGCCAGGCCTGCCACCCACTCCTGTCTCCAACCTTGCCGAGTCCTCCCCTTTCAACCTTCAACTTCTTCAACTTGGCCCAATGGAATGGCTCCTTAAATTTCTCTTGTATCTTCACCTTTCCAGGCATGTTTTATGCTTTTCCTAAGAAACAGAGAGCCTCCTTGCTGAAGTGGACCCCTTTACCAGCATGCTTTATTTCATCCCCTTCTGCCTAATGGTTAGCAGGAGTTTGGCCTCTAAAAAGTCAGAGCAACTAAGTTCAAAGCTACTTCGTAGCTGAGTGACCTTGGGTAAGTCACTCATCCCTCTTCCCCTCAGTTTACTCAGCAGAAGTACCAAGATTTCTTAAGGCTTTGGCTCAGAACAGAGTCAGGCTCAGTTCCACTGTGTTCCACTGGCTAAGACAAATCAGAGGCCCAGTCCAAACTCAAGCAGAGGGAACCACACAAAACCCTGAGCACCAGCAGGCAGAGGCCACCAGAGTAATGGGCTGTTACACACACAATAAGTAAGTGCTCACTAAGCATGGGCTGTCTGTCTTAGCTAATAATTTTGTTTCTTAAAGCTAGGAGAGTTCTTTTTACAATGGGTTTTCACCATGTGCAAACCAAAGAGAGGGCCTAGAAAGCCATATGTTGCTAAAGAGCACATAGGTCTCATTTTAGAAGATTTAGAGAAACCAGAGGGAAGCCCTAAGCCCCACAGTGTGCATTGCTGTATGAAGCCAGCCCAGCCAGCCCAGTTGCCGTTCTTAAATGAAGAAACCTTGGCAAGGCAGTTGCACCAATCCCAGCAGGCAGACAGATATACGGCAATGCGTCAGCGTTCCCTACTCACAACCATGTTAACATGCAAACCTGTCTCAATACAGCAGGAACGAATCATCATTTCTGCAAAGGGTTGCAGACAACAGGTGAAAAATGGTATACACTGTACCGTACTGAAAGAACTTTCAAGGTGCTTGCAGCAAAGTAAGTTTGAAGACAGAAAAGAAGCCCATGAAAAAATAGGTGGGTGGGAGATGGAGGACCCAGGACAGAAGTCATCTTATAATCTCCAAAATGTAAGCAGAGTGTGCTGTGTTCATTGTTGATCTCCAGAGCCTAGAGGAACGTCCATACGTAGGAGAACTGTGTGGAATTACTCTGAATCATAAGAAGTTAGAACAGGTTATAGGCCGGGCACAGTGGCTCAAGCTTGTAATCTCAGTGCTTTGGGAGGCCGAGGCAGGAGCATCCCTTGAATCCAGCCTGGGCAACATAATGAGACCCCCATCTCTTTAAAAAAAAAAAAAAAAGTTTTTAATATTAGCCACGCATGGTGGTACACACCTGCAGTCCTAGCTACTTGCGAGGCAGAGGCAGGAGGATCGCTGCAGCCTAGGAGTCCCAGGGTGCAGTGAGCTATGATAGTGCCACTGCACTCCAGCCTGGGCAAAAGAGCGAGATCCTGCCTCTTAAGGCAAAAAAAAAAAAAAAAAAAAAAAAAAAGGTTAGAGTTGTTGAAGAGAATAACACTGCAAATGCAAACTGAATTAACTGTTTTACACATTTATTTAACTCTTTAAACTAAAATGTCAGGGATGTGCACTTTTCACATAAATAAGCTTTTCTACTGTGTCCAATTCATGTTTTCCCCTTTAGGTTTATCATTAAGAGGCAGTTCTCTCTCCACACCCCTGGGAACCCAAGGCTAAACCAGGAAGCGGGGGTGGGGGGCTCAGGGAGGAGCCAGGACGTGGAGCTAATTCACCAGTCTGCCACCTGTAGGCTGGATCCAGCAGACTTTAACCTCAATGACCGCTCGACAGACATGAAAACAACGTATATTAAACAATGGTAAAAACTGAGCAACAGATGTGTGAAAACTATATAGAGAGGGGCATTTAAATCACGGCTCCCGTGTGCTTGCCTCCAACCTCCTCTCTTTCCTTTGAACACTCCCAGCTGTGACCACACAGTCTGTTGTTCCTATTCAGCTCTCCAAGGCTCACCCTTGATCTGAAATAAGCTTTGAAACTTAATACCCCCATTAGGATGAACAACCACACCTGTATCGATAGAGGTTTCCAGAGGCAATTTTGCTCAGATCTTATGGTAAAAGCCATGCAATGAACTTAAAGAACAAAGACTATTATGAAAAAACAAATAAGCAAGGCTGGACGAATGTTTTCAAATTTTAAAACTCAAGAACAAATAGCAAACATTAGTTATAAAGGAATGGTTTGTATTTCTGTAGATGGAATTAAAACATACTGAGTTAACAAGCCTATGCGATGTATTTCAGCACGATACACCAAATGCAGTTACAGATGTCAAGAGTTCTCAGAACAAGCGCCACTCTTCATAAATATCTGCTCTGCATATGTATCTCTCCCATTCCCATAACGTCCATTCTTTGTTAATATAGGGAAAAAAACAACTTGCATCAAAATGCTACAAAACGCCAAAAATTAACTCTTGGGGACAGTCACTTTAATAGAGATGCACTGGTGTCTTTCTCCTATGGAGATGTGTTCATCACTGGCTTCTCTGATTTAGTGGTTAAGAGTCTGAAAATCGGTCATCCTTAAGGCCTGGAGCTCCGAAAGCAGCCACGGTCCCCGCACCTT
>NW_012105342.1:686922-692448 GCF_000951045.1 Mandrillus leucophaeus | reverse complement strand
GAGCCCTCAGAGCCTGGGGCCGGCGCGGGATGGGCGCGCGGGGCGCGGAGGATGGGAAGACGGGCTGGGAGCAGACAGGAGGGAAATTCCGGGTGCTGGGCCGCAGGTGTGGCGGACAGGAGCCTCTCTCGAATGCAGAAATCCAAGATCCAAGATGCCGCTTTTCTGCAGTTCGAGAATCCCAAGCCATCCGCCGAGAACTCAGCTCCGGAGGACATTGAGAACATTGCCAGGACACATACGATGTCTCTTACCTACCTTTGGTTTGCACGCTTTTGATACAAGTTAAAAGTTTGGGCTTTAAAAAAAATTTGCACAAAACGAATTTAAATGCGCAATATCATTAATAACCGATTAAACCATCTCCACTCCCTCTTGCCAGCATAGAGTTTAAAATAGTTAAGTACTGGCTCCTTTGGAATACCAGGAAAACCTGCAGGTTTTGATTGCCATAATTCCTTTGTGGCCCGTTGATGAGCTACCTTTAAGACGCTGCTTGTGTTGAAAAGGGCTGCATTGACAGATTAAGAGAGCCACCAGCGTTAGGGAGTCTGAAGGGACCAGACGTGAAAAGGCAAAGTTCAGAGTAATAAAGGGAAACGGCCGGTCATTTCCTGAGACCATTCTTTCGTGGCTTTCTGGCAGACCTTACTGTTGGATGAGAAACGCTGGAGAATGTCGTCCCAAAATATCTCAGTTGCTGGTGCTTGAAATTTCACTGTTAGAGATATTGATTCCTTTGGGGCTTGACGATCCTCTATTAAAATGCAAATTCCCCTTGAAGGGGCTATAGCTCAAGCCTTTATCAGCCAACACCTTAGCAGGGATGGGATTTATTTTCCAATTTAACGAGATGGCCAAGGGATGAACAGGGGGTAGGGAATTCCACAGATAAAGTGGCTGATCTCAAAATGCTGGCCCGTGGCCAAACGCTGCCTTCTCCCCCAGTTCTTATCTGTAACAGGACTAAGCCTCTGGCCAGCATTGTTTAGAGCACTCCAGTGCAAATTCCAATTTCCTGGAGACACTTTCTGCCTAGAAGTTCGTAGTGCAGCACTTTTTAAGAGCTTGAAACAATACAAGGCATGACCCTGGACTGGCAGGAAGTTAGGTTCGCATTGTGATCATCTCCCCCATTCATTCATTCATTCATTCATCCATTCATTCATTTCTCCAACAAAAAAGTTCATAAAGAGCTCTCTAATCATAAGGCTTTTTTTTTTTTTTTTACGTTCTTAGGGTACATCAGTGAACAAAACACAAAAATCCCTGCCTTTAAGGGACTCAGAGAGAAAGAGACAATAGCCTAATAAATTAGTGAATTACATTGTATTGACATTGTATGCTATTCAAAAAATAGTATACACCCACTATGTGCCTGGCACTGAAGATCGAAGAATGAGTTGCAAGGCGTCTGTGCTCAGGTAACTTTCAGTCTACTGGGAAGACTGCCGGCACACTGGGTTCAGTGTTATGGAGAATACTACACAGTTCCCCCCCAACTCCTCCCCCCTGCCAGAAAAAAAGGATCAGATGATAAGGAGATTTGAAAAGAGCTTTCTGACCGCAATACCAAAAAATGGGTTGAGGGGTGCCCAAGTGAAAGAGTGTTCCGAGGCTGTTACTGTCTGCTGGCAAGAGGTGATAGTGTTTTGGATTAAGGCAGGGATAGTGGAGAAGTTGAGAACTGGGTGTGTTTGGGAGATGTTTAGGAGGTGTCAGTGATGAATTAAATAGAGAAGGGAGCCAGTTGGTGACCTCCAGTGATCTCCCATTTATGATTGAGAGATGCTTTCAAAATATATGTGAATTGATTTGTTTTATTTATTTATTTTGAAAGGTATGGAAAGAAAGCGCCAAGCAGCACAGCAGGAGATTTTGGTGAAGGTGGGTTAGGAGAGGGATCTACTTTGCTGTAAAATTTTGTTTGCATCCAGAGAAAGAGACTGATCTAGAAATTAAAATTACTTCGCATTTCTGTTGATAAAAAAGCAGTTCTATTGATAAAAGAAAAACTTGAGACAAATAAATTTCACAGAGTTTACTTAAACAATGAATCATTCATGAATAAGGCAGCCCTCAGAATCATAAGAGGTTCAGAGAACTCCACTCTGCCACGTGGGCAGTATAGACAGAAAAAGATTGAAGAAAGTAGAAATGAGGAACAAAATGCAGATTAGTTGTTTCAGAGCTACTTTACTTATAACGGTTAAAACAGGGAACTTCCTTATCATGTCTGCTCAAACTGGCCTTTTTGGACATTTGTCTATTCTCTCTCTTCTCTCTCTCTCTTTCTCTCTCTCTCTCTGTCTTTCCCCCACCCCTCTTCCTCTCCTTCTCCTGATTTCTCATAAAGTCAACTAAACAACTGAGTTTCAGCTTGGTGGATTAGGACTTTAGCATGAGTGACTCCATTTTAATTTGGTCTGTCGGTGGGAGCTCTGTCCAAAGCAATGGCCTCCTAAAAATTCTATTTCATACTATGTTTTACAGAATTTTTTAATCCCGTTGTATTAAATGTAACAGCCAAAGTTACCTTGATGAACACTTGTAATCTGGAGATATAGATAGGGAGATAAAAGTAGTTAAATTGAGTTGATTTCATGGGAGTGAATCATAAAGAAAGAAAGGAAAGAAGAATGAAAGGGAAGGGAGGAAAAGAACAGAAAGAAGGGAGGGAGAAAATGAGGGACAGAGGGTGCTGGCCTAAGCTTAGCCTCCCTGGCACTGATCAGGATAACTCATTGACTCTCTTTGATCTTCAGTGTTTGTCTCTTATAAAAGCATTATAATAATACATGTCGTAGTGTTATGGAAGATTCTTGGAGACCCCTGGAACCAAGTTACAGCTTTTCTTCTCCCTAGATCAGATGGGACTAATAGACAAAACCATTGTTCTTTTGGGTTTTTTTGTTTGTTTGTTTGTTTGTTTGTTTTTAAGATGGAGTCTCACTCTGTCATCAGGCTGGAGTGGAGTAGCACGGTTTCGGCTCACTGCAACCTCTGCCTCCTGGGTTCAAGTGATTCTCCTGCCTCAGCCTCCTGAGTAGCTGGGACTACAGGTGTCCACCACCATGCCCAGCTAATTTTTGTATTTTTAGTAGAGACAGGGTTTCACCATGTTGGCCAGGATGGTCTCGATCTCTTGACTTGGTGATCCGCCCACCTTGGCCTCCCGAAGTGCTGGGATTACAGACGTGAGCCACCACACCCGGCCAAGACCATTGTTCTTGAGCAGAGCACGACAAGGTGGCTGAGCTTCTTGCTGAAAGACGGGTTTCAGGGCTGCTTGCACCAGGGGAGACGAGGAAAACTTACAAATGCCTCGCTCACCACATGCATGTTTCAGATTCCTGCTCTTTTTGACCTGCACCTCTCTATACATAAATGGATGAGAAAGAATCTAGACCCTTGGCAGCCTCTCTAACGCAGCAGAGAGTTGTACTTGGATCTCACAATTTCTGCCTCTGGAAGAGTAATAGGGGAGAAACTCTACTTCTAGGAATGGCAGACAGCTACTTCTCCTACTAAAGACAACTTAGAAACCAGGGGGAATATTTTTTAAGTATCTCCTTAAAAGTATCAAAGATTATGGAGATAATGAGGGAACAGTAGGCCTAGATCCAATAGGAGAAGGAATGCGGAGAGCTGTGTGCAGCACATGGGCTGCCTTTCCAGCTTTGGCAGCTGCACACAGAATCAGAAAGATGAATTCGAGTCCAGGAGTCTCCAAGGGTGGGGACCCAGTAAACCAGTCCCCTGCCTTGTGACAGAACCCCAAATGGCTGTACCCCTGGAGCAGGAAATAAGTCAAACTTCCCTCTTTTTGTAGGTACCCAGAAACCCCAATCCTGTCTTGCTCAAGCACCTAGGAGCTAGCAAAAGCAATAGAAAATTCTCTCTAAAGAAAGATGTTATCATTCTAGGCCTCCAATTATTTCTATGAATAGCATTTTTAAAACTCACTTTCCCTTAACTTCCTCAACGTGATAAAGGACATTTACGAAAGACCCACTGCTGACATCATAATCAATGGTGAGAGACTGAAAGCTTCTTCCCAAGATCAGGAATTTGACATGTGGTGAATGTCCACATTCACCACCGCTGTTCAACATTTTATTGGAAGTTCAGCCAGAACAATTAGACAAGAAAAGGAAATAAAGGACATCCAAATTGTAAAGGAAGAACCAAAACTATCTCTATTTGCAAATGACATGATTTGATATATAAAAAATCTCAAAGAATTCACAAGAAAGCTACTAGAACTAATAAATTCAGCAAAGTTACCAGGTACAAGATCAACACATAGAAATTAGTTGTGTTTCTGTACACCAATAATGAACAATCTGAAAAGGAAAACAATAAGACAATTACAATAATATCTAAAAGAATGAAATTCCTGGGAATAAATTTAACCAAGGAAATGAAAGACTTGTACACTGAAAACATTGCTCAAATAAATTAAAGACCTAAATAAATGAAAAGACATGCTATGTTCGTGGATAGAGAGACAATATTAAGATGACAACACCCCATATTCTCTACAGATTCAAAGCAATCCCTATCAAAACTCCAATAGCCCTTTTTGCAGAAATGGAAAAGCCAATCTTCAAAATCATATGGAATTGCAAGAGTCCCTAGATAGCCAAATTGTCTTGAAAAAGAACAAAGTCGAAAGACTCATACTTCTAGATTTCAAAAGTTACCACAAAGGTGTAGTAATCTAAACAGCATGGTACTGGCATAAGAGTAGACATCTAGACCATTGGAATATAATTGAAGGTCCATAAATAAATCCATACATCTAAACACAACTGATCTTCAACAAGGGTGCCCAGGTCATTCAATGGCAGAAAGAAAATAGTCTCTTCAACAGATGGTGCTGGGACAACTGGACTTGTACTTACAAAAGAAAGAAGTTGGACCCCAAGCTCATATCATATACAAAAGTTAACTCAAAATGGACCTAAATAAAAGAGCAAAAACTATGGAAGTCTTAGAAGAAAACACAGGCATAATCCTTCGGCTGTAGATTCTTAGATATGACAACAAAAGTATGAGCAATGAAAAAAATAAACTATACTTCATCAAAGGTAAACACTTTTGTACATCAAAGCACATTGTCAAGAAAGTGAAAAGACAAGCTGTAACATGGAAAGAAATAAATGCAAAGCATTTATCTTGACCAGAGATATATGCCATGTATTCAGATTATGAATAGAACTACTCAAAACAAAATGATAAAGAACCCAATTTAAAAGTGGGAAAATGACTTGAATAGACACTTCTCCTAAGAAGATAAACGAATGTCCTGTGAACACCTGAAAAGATGCTCATCACTCATCATTGGGGAAATGCAAATTAAAACCATAATGTGATACCACTTCCCACCCATCAGGATAGCTGTATTATTTTATTTATTTATTTTTTTGAGGCAGAGTCTCACTCTGTCACCCAGGCTGGAGTGCAGTGGCCGGATCTCAGCTCACTGCAAGCTCCGCCTCCCGGGTTCACACCATTCTCCTG
>NW_012105342.1:676192-686177 GCF_000951045.1 Mandrillus leucophaeus | reverse complement strand
ATTCACAATAGCCAAAGGTGGAGGCAAACCAAGTGTCCATCCTTGGATGAACGGATAAACAAAATGTGGTGTATACATACACTGGAATCTTATTCCGCCTCTAAAAGGAAGGAGATTCTGACACATGCTACAACATGAACAAACCATGAACATTATGCTAAGTGAAATAAGGCCGTCACAGAAGGATAAATATTGTACAGATCTACCTTATGAAGTACCTAGAGTAGTCAAATTCATAATGACAGGAAGTAGGGTGGCGGTTGCTAGGGGCTGAGGGGTGGTGGGATGGGGGGTTAGTGTTGAGCGGGTACAGTTTCAGTTGCGGAAGATGAAAAATTCCTGGAGATGGTTGCTGGTGCTACTTGCACAACTATAGGAATGTGCTTAATGCCACAGAATTGCACGCTTAAATTTGTTAAAATGGTAAATTTTATATTATGTATATTTTACCACAATAAGAAAAAGAATGAAATTCTCAAATCCACGAGGATGGCTATAATAAAAAAAACGAAAATAACAAGTGTTAGAGAGGATGTGGAGAAATTGAAACACTTGTGTGTGGCTAGAATGAATGTAAAATGCTGCAGCCGATGTGGAAAACAGTCTGGCAGTTCCTCAAAAATAAATGTAGTATTTCCACATGACTCGGTAGTTCGACTCCCATATACCCAAGGGAAGTGAAAGCAGTGACTAGATCAGATACGTGTGCACCAGTGTCGTGGAGCACGTTTGTTCAGGTGATTGTCATTGGAGGGCTGGAAGCACGCTGGACTCCCTGGACGCTGGTGGAGAATCAGGCACGTAGAGAATTTTGACTTGTCTTTGTTCCTTAGGTTTAAAATGTCTGTCTCATTGCTACCAAAATAATTAAAGGTCAACTAAGTACAAGGAGAGAAGAAATCTAATTTTGACAGGACTTGAAATACTTATTACTTCATAGGTTTTGTGATGAGATTTAAGTTAGATCATGAATATAGAGAAGTATTTTTCAAACATTATACACTTTATGAATGCTGGCATTATTCTGTTAGTAGTAAGTTCCTTACAGACAGGAATCATTCACGTTTGCAGTATCTTAATGCACTTAGCACAGTCCTTAGCAGATAGTGGTATTCAGTTACTATTTACTCAAGCTAATTCTGTATCTTAAACTATGTTAAAATTGAAATTTTTAGCACTTCTGGGATACTATTGACTAGAATTTTGTGAAAAGCCCCTGAGAAGTAAATGACTGGATTATCCAAGGAGGGTGATAAGGCTAAGAAGTGAGTTCCAGTTAACTCAACTAGCACTATTAAATCAGGTTATTAGAAACCTATGCATTCTAATGGTTTCATTAGAATAAGCAATTATTCATATGCTCAGACTCAAACTTCCACATGAAAGAAATGTTTCGCCTTTAGGGAAAAACTATGAAAATTATGAGTCAAGCCTCATGAGATTTGATAATTCTCATCCATCAACTGAACAAAAAATAATGGAGTAAAATTTATCATTTGGCTCTGAAGTATGAGTCACCTTCAACCAGAACTCCTTCCCTTTTTTTTTAGTAAGAAGCAGAAGTAAAACACTTTGCTTATGGATAAATGGAAAGATTTATCCATAGGCAAAGAGAAATAAGCATTATGATGCACTCATTTTTGGTGTTATGTGATTGGCCCCATGTGTTTATAGCAACAGCAAGAGCAGCAGCAGCAAATTGCTGAGATGTCATTTTTATGGCATATGTTGGCTTTTTTCATGCAAGCAAGCTATATGTTCAGTGGTAACCTGGACCATTCAGCAATACCCACTTCTCTCTTCACTCTCTCCAACATGTTTCTCTAATCCTCTGCTCCAGCAAAATACTGGCCTTTGGTTTGTTTGTTTCTTTTTTTTTTTTTTTTTGAGACGGAGTCTTGATCTATCCCCCAGGCTGCAGTGCAGCAGCGTGATCTCAGCTCACTGCAACATGCGCCTCCTGTATTCAAGTGATTCTCGTGCCTCAGCCTCCAGAGTAGCTGGGACTACAGGCGCCTGCCATCACGTCCAGTTAATTTTTGTATTTTTAGCAGAGAGGGGATTTTTCCACGTTGCCCAGGCTGGTCTCAAACTCCTGAGCTCAGGCAGTCGGCCCACCTCAGCCTCCCAAAGTGCCGGGATTACAGGCGTGAGCCACCACACCTAGCCTGGCCTTTGGTTTCTAAGCTTCTGGACAGTAATGGGTCACGCCTGCTGAGAATGACCTCTTTCATCACCTTTGCAAATTCTATCCCTCCCTTAGGTCTTCTCTCACATCTGAAAGTCAGGGCAGCAGAATGGTTAGGGCACACATGTTAGTGTCACACTGCCTTAGTAAAAAGCCCAACTCCACTCCCTAATGAAGATAGTAATAATACCTATCTTATAAATTTCATGTGAGGATTAAATGATTTCATTTATCTAGAGTTCTTGAAGCAGCACCTGACATATAGCAAACACTAAGTGCCAGTTATTTTTCTATTATCGTGTCAGTACTTCTATTTGAACACGCTCCCATTAGGTAGCTTTCCCTGGCCTATAGCAGCAGAACAGGTTATGCTGGAAAAGACCAAAGCAAAAGTTAGGCCCACAGGGTCTGCATCCAGAAGACTAAGTTAAATTAGAACCTCAAATGCCACACTGAACCAAAATAGGAGGAAGGGTGAGAGCTAACACCACTGGTAGACTAAGAACAGAGTACAGATGTTCAGCAAAGGCGGCTTGGTATCTGGCAGCCATCTTCTAGGTCAGCAGAAGGCAAAAGGGGTTAAGCTGTTTGCTCAAATATGTTATACTAACTTTGAGAAGAGACTTCGCAATGGGTATTTCTTTGAATTTCCCACATTGCACAGAATAACACCTTATTAGAATAAAAGCTATAGTAAATATTTGTATATCGATGTCTTAAAACCAAGAAAGTATTTAAAATGCTCCCCTTTTAACCCATCTATTCTATAAATAGCTATTGAGTGAAATAATATACAAGACATTACCCTAAGCCATGTAAAGATCGATAAAATCTTGCACCAGACCTCATATTTCTTATGGGCTAATTTCTGCCTGTAACTCAGTAGTCATTATTGTAATGGCTTTATTAGTTTTAGTCTTCTAATTACATCACTATTTCAAGATCTTTAGAACAAACAGACCAAGTAATGAAATTTCAGAAATCATTCAGTGATACAAATGTGGGGTCTAAACAAAAACAACTTTCTAGGAGGTTTCAGATTTGATTAGAATCATCCCCTAACCTGGAAAGGATGTGGAAATCGCTTTTCTACTCTTTTCTGGTAGGGATTAAGTATAATTAGATTCTTAAGAAGGATATTCAAAAAGGCAATGAGAAATACAATAACATCCCTATAGACAATGAGAGCATACCAGAAAGACATAAAAGGCATAACCACAAAATAAATCAACTGATTAGATGACCCCTCCACATTATGGAGGGGAATCTGCTTCACTCAAAGTCCACTGGGTTAAATTTCCATCCCATCCATAAACACCTTCACAGAAATACCCAAAATAATATTTAGCCAAATATCTGGGTACTGTGGCCCAGCAAAGTTGGCACATAAAATTAATCACCACAATGATGAAATTTTTTTAAAACTCCTAAACAAATGGAGAGGCATAATGTATTCATGAATTGCAAGAGTCAACATAGTAAAGATGTAAATTCTCCCCAAATTTCCTGATAGGTTTACTGCAATTCCTATCAAAATCCCAGCAAGGTGTTTTTTTTTTTTTAAGACACAGGTACATTTATTTTTAAATGTATGCAAAAAGGCACAGGCTCTAGAATAGCTAAAATAATCTGGGAAAAGAATTAAGTGGGAGTAATTACTTGATATTAAGGCTTACTATAGAGATAAAGTAATCAATATATTGTGGTGTTGGCAGAAGGATAGACACACGGTTCAATGTAACTGAATAGAGAACCCAGATATAGACCCCCAAAATATGCTGAATTTTTTTTTTTTTTTTTTTTTGAGATAGAGGCTTGCTCTGTTGCCCAGGCTGGAGTACAGTGGCACAATCTCAGCTTACTGCAACCTCTGCCTCCCAGGTTCAAGCGATTCTCGTGCTTCAGCCTCCTGAGTAGCTGGGATTATAGGCATGCAACACCATGCCTGGTTAATTTTTTTGTATTTTTAGTAGCGATGGGGTTTCACCATATTGGCCAGGCTGGCTAACTGATTTCTGACAAAGGTGCAAAAGCAATTCAATACAGGAGGAAAATAACCATTTCAACAAATGGTGTTGGAGCAATTGGACATCTATAAGCAAAAACAAATAAATAACCAACTTCTATTTAAATCTCACACTTTATACAGCAATGTATTCAAAATGAATCATGGATGGGCTTACATATAAAACAGAAATGAAAGGAAAAAAGAATTTCAGAAATAAAAACTAAACAAAAAGCAATACAAGAGTGAATAAACACAGTAAGTACAAACCTAAGGAGCAATGAAAAGCAAAAAGGAGGAAAATTTTTAAGATCATAAAAAAATTAAAAAGATAGAAAAGATTTCAGACAGTGGCATATTCGAAGCATGTTAAAGAAGATCCAACATGTGGCTGAAAGGAGTTTCTGAAAAGGGAAACCAAAGCAAGGGAACAAAACCAATATTAAGAACTGTCACTCAAGAAAATAATCCTGAATTTATTTTATTTTATTATTAATTTTTTTTGAGATGAAGTCTCACTCTGTCACCCAGGCTGAACTGCAGTGGTGCAATCTTGGCTCACTGCAACCTCTGCCTCCTGGGTTCAAGCGATTCTCCTGCCTCAGCCTACCGAGTAGCTGGGATTACAGGCAGGTGCCACCACGCCTGGCTAATTTTTGTATTTTTAGTAGAGATGGGGTTTCACCACATTGGTCAGGCTG
Source organism: Mandrillus leucophaeus (assembly GCF_000951045.1). Taxonomy (NCBI): domain Eukaryota; kingdom Metazoa; phylum Chordata; class Mammalia; order Primates; family Cercopithecidae; genus Mandrillus; species Mandrillus leucophaeus. Next base: position 681,283 of record NW_012105342.1, on the reverse strand, counting down.
GTCTCAAACTCCTGACCTCGTGATCCACCAGCCTTGGCCTCCCAAAGTGCTGGGATTACAGGTGTGAACCACCACACCCAGCCCTGAATTTTTAGAAAGATTGGAAATTTCATATTAAAGGAGGATACTCTGTACCAGCCAATATCAAACCAGAATGGTCATGACCAAATATACTGGAATAAAATTTCTGAGCTCTAAAAGAAAAGAAGATATTTTGGGGGATCAAGGCAAAAAGACCAGGTGACTTAAGAGGAAAATAAAATAGTGGACAATAATTCATTATGCCAGAAAAATGATGTGAAAGCATTTTAAGGAAAATCAAGAAAAGAAAATATTACTCAAAGATTTTATATCCAGTAAAACTAAATTTCAAGTAGAAAGGACACAGAGAGACTAAATAAAGAAAATGTGGTACATATGCACCAGGGAGTACTATGCAGCCATAAAAAGGAATGAGATCATGTTCTTTGCAGGGACATGGATGAAGCTGGAAGCCATTATCCTCAGCAAACTAATGCAAGAACAGAAAACCAAACACACATGTTCTTCCTTATAAGTGGGAGCTGAGCAATGAGAACACATGGACACAGGAGGGAAACAACACTTACTGGGCCATGTCAGGGGAGAGCAATGAGGGGAGAGCATTAGGGAAAAGAGCTAATACTTGCTGGGCTTAATACCTAGGTGATGGGTTGATAGGTGCAGAAAACCACCATGGCACACGTTTACCTATGTAACAAACCTGCACATCCTATACATGTACCCTGGAACTTAAAAACTAATAATATTTTTTTAAAAAAGAAAGGATGCAGATAAACTACCATCAATGTGCAAAAATTCAAGGAATCTTGTTCCCCATAATCCCTTTCTGAAGAATTGTATTAATGTGCTTCAAACAACCAAAATAATTAGACAGATACTGACATAAGTATAGATAGTGAGCATTAATATATTGCTCCTTTTAGAACTGAGACTAAATGAGGGCCCTTTCCTCACACCATTTACAACAATTAACTCAAAATCCATGAGAGGCCTAATGTAAGAACTAAAACTATGGAACTCTTTGAAGAAAATATAGGTATACATTGTACTTGACTCTGGATTGGGAAGTGGTTTCTTAGCTATGAAACATAAATCACAAGCAACCAAAGAGAAAAATAGATAAATTGGACTTCACCAAAATTAAAACCTTTTTTCAAAAGACACTATCAAGAAAATGAAAAGACAATGCACAGATAGGGAGAAAATATTTGCAAATCATGTATCTCTTAAGGGTCTAATATCAGAAAATAAATGTATATATTTATCCTACAAAAACAGTAAACATATGTATTTATAAACTGTTGCAGCTCAACAGTAAGGAAATAAATAACCCAATTGAAAAGCGGGCAAAAGATGTGAAGTGATGTTTCTCCAACAAAGGAAAGAAATGGCTGCTAAAGAAAACAAAATCTATGTCTTGAAGAGATATCTGCACTTCATCTTCATTGCAGCATTATTCACAATAGTCAAGTTACAGAATCAACCTAAGTGTTCATTGATGGATGAAGGAATTTTTAAAATGTGGTGTATGTGTGCATGTGTGTGCATGTGTATACGTGTGTGCGTATGAAATGGAATATTATTCAGCCATAAAAAAGAAGGAAGTCCTCTCATTTGCAACAACGTATATGAACACAGAAGACATTATGCTAAATGAAATAAACCAGGCAGAGAAGGATAGTGTGTGATCTCACTTACATGTGGAATCTAGAAATGTTAAACTCACAGAAACAGAGTAGAATAGTGACTGCCAGGGACTTCGGGGTGGGGGAAATGAGGAGATGTTGGTCAAAGGGCAAAAACTTTCACTTATAAGATGAGTAAGTTCTGAGAATCTAATGTACAGCATGCTGGTTATTGTTAATAACACTGTATTTTATATCTGAAATTTGCTAAGACAGATCTTGTGTTCACACACACAAAGAATGGTAACTACGTGAGATGATGGATGTATTAATTTACTTAATCGTGGAAACAGTTTTATAATGTGTATGTATATCAAGTCATCACATTGCATATCTTAAATATATACAATTTTATTTGTCAATTATACCTCAATAGAGCTGGAAAAATATAAACAGTAAACTCAAAGATTGATGAATAGATAGATAGATAGATAGATAGATAGATAGGTAGATGATGGATAGAATGATTTAGTTGTTTGACCATTCAATGTAAAGTTAAAGATGAATACAAATTATGTTGCATTCCTCTTATATACACCTAATTACATCAGAGAGCTAATATGTCCCGCGACCATTCAATGTAAAGTTAAAGATGAATACAAATTATGTTGCATTCCTCTTATATACACCTAATTACATCAGAGAGCTAATATGTCCCGCAGAAAAATACATGAAAATGAATGCTTTATAAGAGAGCAAGAATTGAAGCTAACTGAGAAATCTTTTCATACACTTATTATATACTTTTATAACCCTATATACACTTAAATAGGAGTTTCAACATCATGCCTAATTTTTCAGAGAAGCACGTCCATTTTCAAAATTGTTGATTCACTGAAATTTTTCTCTGATCATTTTCAAATCATGTTGAATTGTGTGAAACCCTCTAAAAAAAGAAATGGCCAATAAGCACACGCAGAGATGCTCAACATCATCAGTCATTAGAGAAATGCAAATCAAAACCATGGTGAGACACCTCTTCACACACACCGAAAAGATGATCATAATCAAAGCTATGGACAAGAGAAAGTGCAGGTGAGGATATGAAGAAGGTGGACTCTTTATACGGCCAGTGGAAACAGAAAATGGCACAACCACTTTGGAAAACAGTCTGGCAATTTCTCAACATGTTAAACGTTGATTTAGCATACGACTCAGCAATTTCAGTCATAGGTATATACCCAAGAGAACTGAAAATGTATTTTCACACAAAAACTCATACACAAATATTGACAGCACTATGATTCATAATAGCCAAAAATGGTAACAACCTATATATCCCTCAACAGATGGATGAACAAGCAAAATGTGGGATATCCCAACTAGACAATATTTTCAGCCACAGAAAGTAATTAAGTACTGATACATGCTATAACACTGATGAATTTTGAAAATATTATGCTAAGTGAAAAAAGCCAGTCACAAAAGACCATGATTTTATTGGTATGAAATGCCCAGAAAAGGCAAATCCACAGAGAGAAGGAAAATAGATTAGTGGTCGTGAGGGCTGGAAGGAGGAGAAATGGGAATCTCTACTAATGGGTAGAGGTTTCTTTTTTAGGTGACAAAAAAGTTCTAAAATTGGATAGTGGTGATGGTTGCAGAACTCTGTGACTATACTAAAAACCAATGAATTGTACACTTTAAAAGAGTGAATTTTATGGTATGTGAATTTTATTTTGTAAAGGTGTTATTTTCTAAAAGACCAACGGAGGGTTAAAAAAAAAAGTATAGGCTGGGCACAGTGGCTCACACTTGTAATTCCAGCACTTTGGGAGGCTGAGGTGGGTGAATCACTTTAGGTCAGGAGTTTGAGACCAGCCTGGCCAAAATGGCCAAACCCCGTCTCTACAAAAAATACAAAAATTAGCCGGGCATGGTGGTTTACACCTGTAATCCCAGCTACTCAGGAGGCTGAGGCACAAGAATCACTGGAACCCGGGAAGGGGAGGTTGCAGTGAGCCGAGATCATGCCACTGCATTGCAGCCTGGGCAACAGAGCAAAAAGAAAGAAAAGAAAAAGGAAAGTATAGTATGCACTGGTTATATGCTCTGACAGTGTAGATGTAATTTGGCTATTTTTAAAAACGAGTTGAATGGGGAAAGCATATGTAAAACTGGGAACTACTTGCAGTAATCAAATGATTCTGGTAGTATTAGCATTAGCATGGGGAATACTTAGCATAATACAGGATTAAGCAAATGAGGTATTATGGGATATTCTACCATCCCTTGTGTTCTTGAAAACCAAATTCTCGAGGTAGAGGAAAGGAGTTGGAGACATACCCAGGCTAGGTTACATACAGAACTCTGTAGTCCTGAATTTGAACTAAAAATGGGAATATGAATTCATGAGATAGGCTGTTTATCTGTGTAGCTAACTGTGTGTGTGTGTGTGTGTGTGTGTTTCGTAGCTCTGCCCACTGAAAAAATCTAAAAACAATGACCAACCTAGTAGCAATGAATATTCCAAGGGTCCTGACTGTGGTCCTGAAATATTACACCATTTCTCAATAAAAGAAATGGCTGAGCTGAAGTTTGGGATCATACAGGACTGCAAAAGAGCTGTGAAAGACTGTTACACTAGAGCAATGACAAAAGGGTTCAAGAGCCCACTTTAGATGTTCTTATTTGCTAAAGATTAAAAAAAATTTTGTGAGTGCCAATAAGAATACTCATCGCAATGCATTCAAACCTACCAAATATATTTAAATTCAGAAGTTTATAATCATATTTTTTGAAACTCATTGGTTGCCCTCAGAGGATGATAGGAAAACAACTCATTATCTTAAAACCTGGCAAATTAGAAAACTATTATCTTGCCTTTCTATATGAAGTGTGTCACTGGGAAACCAGTTAGTAGATGAGAGGAAGTGTCTTTTTTCTTTTTTCTTTTTTCTCTTTTTTTTTTTTTTGAGAGAGAATCTCACTCTGTCACACAGGCTGGAGAGCGGTGACATGATCTCAGCCCACTGCAACCTCTGCCTCCTGGTTCAAGCAATCCTCTGGCCTCAGTCTCTCGAGTAGCTGGGGCTACAGGCACGCACCACCACACCCGGCTAATTTTTGTATTTTTAGTAGAGACAGGGTTTCACCATGTTGGCCAGGCTGGTCTCAAACTCCTAACCTCACGTTATCTGCCCGCCTCAGCCTCCCAAAGTGCTGGGATTACATGTGTGAGCCACCATGCCCAGCTGAAAGTGTCTTTTTGTAATAATATTGCAAACAATAATCGAAAAAGATATTGTGCTGGGTGCGGTGGCTCACACCTGTAATCCCAACACTTTGGGAGGCCAAGGCAGGCAGATCACGAGGTCAGGAGATCAAGACCATCATGGCTAACATGGTGAAACCCCGTCTCTAC
>NW_012105342.1:673747-675257 GCF_000951045.1 Mandrillus leucophaeus | reverse complement strand
GAAGGAAAGAAGGAAGGAAGGAAAGAGAAAGAGGAAACCGGTACATTAAAGAGATTTGATGACATAGTACAAATTTTTAATGGACAAGACTAAACTATGGGCTGGGGCTGTGACTCACACCTGTAATCCTAGCACTCTGGGAGGCTGACGCAGGCAGATCGCTTGAGCCTAGAGTTCTGGGCAACATAACGAAACCCTGTCTCTATAAAAAATACAAAAAAATTAGCCTGGCATGGTGGGACGCACCTGTAGTCCCAGCTACTCAGGAGGATGAAGTGAGAGGATCACTTGAGCCCTGGGAAGTCGAGGCTGCCATGAGCCATGATTGTGCCACTGCACTCCAGCCTGGGTGACAGAGCGAGACCTTGTCTAAAAAAAAATAAAAATAAATTAATTAATTTTTTTAAAAAGCCTAAACTACAGTGTCTAAGGATAGCTACTTGAGTGATAAAACTATACAGAAATGAAAGGAAGTGATTACTACAAACCAGAGAGTGAGTACTTTGAAAGAGAAGAAAGGGGATTGTCACTGGGGTCCAGGCACATGGAGGAGATTCTGGGGCAGCTGGTGAAGTTTAATTTCTTGACCAGAGAGGGTGATTACAAACTCACTCACCTCACAATAACTTATCCAGCTCCACACTTGATTTGGGTGGATTTCTGTGCCTGTTTTGTCTTTCCATAAAAAGGTTTTTAAAATCTCTCCCAGAGCATGTTTGTTTACAATTTCAGATTAAAACCTCGCCTTCTTGGCTTGTCCAAGTTCCATATGTCCTTCCTGCACCGTGACTTTTGTGCCTGTATTTGAGAGCGAGTTTTTAAACAACTCAGTTTTGTGTCTGACATCACTGAACAAAGATGTCGATGCCGTTCTGGAATCTGCCTCTGCGTGTCTTCATTCGTCACGGAGAAGGGGCTGCATGTCATCTTCCAGATGGTGCTTGACAAGCACACTCTTTATAGAATGAAAGGAAACCGTGGCCACGAGCACCGCATTCAGTTTTCCCTCCGCTACCTCTGCAGCCTTTTAGATGCTAACACAGACTGCCTGCCCCGCTGCAGATTTATAGCTACGGGGATGTCAACTCCATTCCTCCCAGGCTTGGTCTGCAGCAGATTAGTCAAGGCAGGCAGCTGTGATACAGACAGGAGGAAAAACAGTAGGCTTGAAATCAAGACACCTGGCTCCACTGGCAACTCCTTCCAGCTCTGTGACCTGGGACAGGCTGCTCAATATTCCTGCATCCGTTTCCTCATCCGGAAGGTGAGGATTGTACATGGGATTGTTGTGAGAGAGGTGATCCGTGAAAAAGCAACTTGTGAACTTTGAAACGCACTGTCACCGTTCAGAGGTCTTCAGCATCCTCACCCAGCTCACTCCCGGTGAATTTCTTTCTCCATGTCATTACCCACAGTAATGGGCCTCATGATCATGCTGCCCCCTCCAACACAAAAAATGATCAGAAGAGCTTACTGTCCTTTGAATGCCCTTGCAGCAGGGGCTGCTGGG
>NW_012105342.1:669060-672152 GCF_000951045.1 Mandrillus leucophaeus | reverse complement strand
TCATAAACACACTGATAAGAAGCCTGTGCTTTATAGATGTTCTAACATAACTTCTTGTTAATATGCAAATAACTCCCCAGGGGAGTTATAATGTGATCCTCTTCAGAAGTTTAACAAACTGCTGCGTAAACTAGTAGCTATTAATACTTTCTGCATTCATCTGACATGTTAATTAAACCTTCAAACAGTACTGTCAGTTGTTCTCTCACCAATCTCCTGTCAAACATTATTAAATACAATTTCTCATTTCTTTCTATCTAAAAACATCCTTTTTTTTCCTGAAACCTTTAAAAAACACTGTAATGTACCAAAAGATTTGAGAAAACTTGTCTCTTCTGGGAGATGCTGTGGCAAATCAATTCCTTCTAAATAATTAATTTTCTTGAGATCAATGCCTAATTAGTTTTGCATTCTCTTTTAAAGAACTCACTCAATTTTAGAAGATTGTTGTTAAGGGAAAACTTATTTCCCGTCTTCATGCCCTGGAAGGGACAGTATCGGAACACACAGCTCAGGCTGCTCGACTCCTCGCTTGCTTCTCCCCCAAAAGGAGTGACTTACTCGATGGATGAACAGACCCCATCTGTAGGCCAGTGACCCCCATCCTACCTGCTACCTGTTAAGAGCTGAATTATGTCTCCTAAAAAGTACATTGAAATCCAAATCTCCAGTAACTTTGAATGTGTCTTTATTTTGAAATACGATCTTTGCAGATAGAATCAGGTTAAAATGAGGTCACTACCATGAGCCCTAATCCAAAACGACTGGTGTCCTCATGAAAAGAGAAGGCAGCGTGCAGTGTTCCCACCTGCACTCCCAGCGCTTTGAGAGGGAGACACCATCTCTACAAAAAATAAAAACATACAGCCAGGCATGGTGGTGCACACCTGTAGTCCCAGCTATTCAGGAGGCTGAGGTGGGAGGACCATTTGAAACCCAGGAATTCAGGCATCGATCACACCACTGCACTCCAGCCTAGGTGACAGAGTGAAACCCCATCTCAAAAAAGAAGAGAGAAAACACAGATGTTTCTACAAACCAAGGGTGTATCTTCAAGCCATGCAATGCCAAGGATGGCTGGCAAACACAGAAGCTAGAAGAGGAAGGAAGGATTCTCCCCAGCAAGTTTCAGAGGAAGCGTGGCCCTCCTGACACCTCGATCTTGGACTTCTAGCTTCCACAGCTGTGAAGTGATACATTTCTGTTATTTTAAACCACCCGGTTTGGGGTACTTTGTTACGGCTGCCTTCACAGATGAATGCACCATCCTTGCTCTCTCTGCCTCCTGGTTCTGCTGGCACCCAGGCATGGCGAGGACTTGCTCAAGCCAGGTCTGATCTTTCAAACGCATCTCTCATTTGTGCCAAAATCAGCTAAGTCATGCTCATGAAATTCCTATAGGTCTACGTTCAGGGAGGGAGACAAGGGGCCTGTCTTAGTTTGTTTTGTGTTGCTATAACAGAATACCTGAAACTGAGTAACTTATAAAGAAATGTATTGGCTTATGGTTCTGGAAACCGGGAAGTCCAAGATTGAGGGCCTGACATCTGACGAGGGACATGTCCCTCACCATGTCATCCTATGGCAGATGGTGAGAGGGTGAGAGAAAGCAAGAAGGCCAAATTCAAACTCACTTCCATGATAACGTTAATCCATTTTTGGGGGCGGAGCCCTCGGGGCCTAATTCCCTCTTAAAGGTCACACCTCTTAACAGTGTTGCACTGGGGATTCCGTTTATAACACATGCTTCTTGGGGGTGCTATAGTTTGGATGTTTCACCTCTCCAAACCTCACATTAAAATTCGATCCTCAGTGTTGAAGCTGGGATCTCATGGGAGGTGTTTGGGTTGTGAGGATGGATCCCTCATGAATAGATTAATGCTGTCTCAGGTGGGGGGTGGGGGAGAAGTGAATGAATTCCCGCTCTACTTTGTTGCTGCAAAAGCTGGATGTTCAAAAGAACAGCCATCTCCCTTCTCTCCTGCTTCCTCTGTTGTTGTGTGATCTCTGTAATCTCTGCACACAGCAGCTTCACCTTACACCACGAGTGGAAGCTCCCTGAGGCCCTCACCAGAAGCAGATGCTGGCACCATGCTTTTGTACAGCCTGCAGAACCATGAGCCGAATAATAAACCTCTTTTCTTTACGAATTCCCCAGCCTCAGATACTCGTTACAGCAACACAAATAGACTAAGACAGAGGGACACATTAGAACCACAGCAAATCTCTCTTCAGTCCAGATCTGTTACTTTACTAGCACTGCTGCAGAACTTTCCTTCTGTTTGTTTCTTGTGTCTCTGTTCTTTTTTCTTTCTTTCTTTTTTTTTTTTTTGAGAGGAAGTGTCGCTCTGTCACCCAAGCTGGAGGGCAAGGGTGCGATCTCGGCTCACTGCAAGCTCCACCTCCTGGGTTCACGCCATTCTCCTGCCTCAGCCTCCAGACTAACTGGGACTACAGGCGCCCACCACCACGCCAGGCTAATGTTTTTTCATTTTTAGTAGAGACAGGGTTTCACCGTGTTAGCCAGGATGGTCTCGATTTCCTGACCTCGTGATCCGCCCACCATGGCCTCCCAAAGTGCTGGGATTACAGGCGTGAGCCACCGCACCTGGCCCCTTGTGTCTATGTTTCTGTAACTGTGTCATATAACTATATGTATAGTTACAGCCTGCCATTTAGCTATAACATACTGTCCCACTGTGTCACCTGGCTCACCTCCTGTGCCAGTTAACAAGCTAATGCCAGGGCAAAATCCCCCGTTCTATTCTCTGCTCTCTGTGGCTGGTATGCCCTCATTCATTCCTGATAGCTTCTCCACTCAAGCGTGCATCACCCTGAGTAACTTCAACATCCCCGCGACAACTCCCCGACCAGTGACAGCCTCTTGACTCCTCCTCTCTATGTCCCAATCCACTCCATCTCAGCTGCCCCCTCCCACAGGCACACCTAGGATTTTGTCTTCACCAGAAGCTGTTCTAACTCCAAAATAGCAAATCCACAAAGAGCCCATGCCCTGTCCATGACTTCCAGCTTGCTCACTCAACAACGTTCACCCTTTGACTATCGTTTCTTCCCTTGGCTGATAGTCTCAT
>NW_012105342.1:654233-669010 GCF_000951045.1 Mandrillus leucophaeus | reverse complement strand
TGTCATATAACTATATGTATAGTTACAGCCTGCCATTTAGCTATAACATACTGTCCCACTGTGTCACCTGGCTCACCTCCTGTGCCAGTTAACAAGCTAATGTCAGGGCAAAATCCCCCGTTCTATTCTCTGCTCTCTGTGGCTGGTATGCCCTCATTCATTCCTGATAGCTTCTCCACTCAAGCCTGCATCACCCTGAGTAACTTCAACATCCCCGCGACAACTCCCCGACCAGTGACAGCCTCTTGACTCCTCCTCTCTATGTCCCAATCCACTCCATCTCAGCTGCCCCCTCCCACAGGCACACCTAGGATTTTGTCTTCACCAGAAGCTGTTCTAACTCCAAAATAGCAAATCCACAAAGAGCCCATGCCCTGTCCATGACTTCCAGCTTGCTCACTCAACAACGTTCACCCTTTGACTATCGTTTCTTCCCTTGGCTGATAGTCTCATGTTTGTCCTTGCCTCCTCCAATCTACTTTATGCATCAAAAACAGGGACTGCTTTTCACATGGGGTCAGGTCTCTCTGTGCATGTCAATTATCAATATAATGTATATAGAGGGGGCATAGGGTTGCCAGGGAATCATAATAATGGTTGTTAAGGAAGGGTGTGGTGGATGTGGCTTGCAGTGATAGAACAGTATCTTGATTCCACAATCAAGATACTGTTACATGAATTCCACAGTCAAGATACTGGTTACATGAATCGCAAATGTGGCAGAATTGCATAGAACTATATAAACACAAATAAATACATATGAAACTGCTGAAATCTGAATAAGCTTTATGGATTGTGTCAATGTTAATGTCTCAGTTTTGATATTGTACTATAGTTATACAAGATGTTATGGTGGGGGAAACTGGATGAAGGGTACAGAGGACCTTCCTGCACATTTTTTTGCAACTTCTAGCGAATCTATAATCATTTTCCAAAAAGGTTTAAAAAAAGGAAATCAAAATTTCTTCCTGACCTTTTGCTAGGTGGTAAGGGTGTAGCTATGAGCAAAACAGGCTGTATCTCTAGACTCATATGATTGAAACAGATAGGGGGGATAAACTGTGGTTCTCATCACTCTTGGGACAAGCCAGGATCCTGAATAAGGTCTGTTAGTCCCCCTAATGGGCCCTGCCAATCCTGGTGGCCTTACCTCCCACTGTTCTCCCCTGACCACCTTGGCTTTTACAAATTTCCTAGCGTGTAGGAGCTTCCTCCCCGACACATGTCCCAACTGTCACCTGGAACAGCTTCCCCTGTGCTCCTAACCTGGTCAGGCCCCTGTACGGGCTCTGACAGCTCCTTGGACCTCTTCTTCAGGGGTGCAATAGATCTCATCTCCCCTATTAAGAGTCCATGTTTTCTTGGCTCATAATTAAATCCTCAGCAACGTACAGGGTGGCCAGAACATAGGAGTCACTCATGAATTTTTTGAACGAGTGAATGACTGAAAGGGCTTTAAGCAGAGGATGATGCAATCTGAAATGCTTTTTAAAAAATAAACTCCTGTGGGGCCGGGCACGGTCGCTCACACCTGTAATCCCAGCACTTTGGGAGGCCAAGGTGGGCAAATCACTTGAGGTCGGGAATTGGAGACCAGCATGGCCACTGAGGTGAAGCTCCCTCTCTACTAAAAATTTAAAAATTAGCCACTTTGGGAGGCTGAGGTGGGCGGATCAGGAGGTCAGGAGATCGAGACCATCCTGGCTAACACGGTGAAACCCCGTCTCTACTAAAAAAATACGAAAAAACTAGCTGGGTGAGGTGGCGGCGCCTGTAGTCCCAGCTACTCGGGAGGCTGAGGCAGGAGAATGGTGTGAACCCGGCAGGTGGAGCTTGCAGTGAGCTGAGATCTGGCCACTGCTCTCCAGCCTGGGCGACAGAGCGAGACTCCGTCTCAAAAAAATAAATAAATAAATAAATAAAAATAAAAATTAGCCAGGCGTGGTGGTGCACACCTGTAATCCCAGCCGGAGAGGGGTCTGAGGCAGGAGACTCTCCTGAACCCGGGAGGCGGAGGTTGCAGTTCACGCCACGGCGCTCCTGCCTGGGCCGCAGAGTGAGACTCCGTCTCAAAACTAAAATAAAATAAGCTTTTGCGTTTTAGGGCAGCTATGGAATTACAGAATAATTACTGAAGTAGCATAGAGTTCCCAAATATTCCACACCCATTTTCCCCTATTATTATTAACATCTTATGTTAATCTGTTAGATTTGCCGCAATCAATGAAACAATACTGAAGCATTATTATTCACTGGAATCCATACTTGGTCCAGAACGCCTCAGTTTTTCTCCCTAATGTTCTTTTTGGGATCCCATCCCGAACACACGTCCACAGTATAATTAGTTGTCGCGTCTGCTACAGGTCCTCGTGGTGTGTGAGTTTCCCGGGCATTCCTTATCTAAATTCTTATCTATGCTTCACCTTCTTAAGAGCAGCTACACAGACTGAAGTTCTTCTGCTTGGGCTTGTCTCTTCTTCAATGTGTCTTTACTCATTTACTGGACTATTTATTTATATAAATTCATCTATCTTTCATTCACCTATTGAAGGATATTTTGGACATATATTTATTTATGTAAATGTGGTCTCATGGATATTTATGTTTTGGGTTATAGCCTCCTTTATTTTGGTGTTCAAATTGTTCTTTGGACATCGGGAGCTCTTTCAGTTGGCCTATGTGTCCCTTTAATATAACCCCATCATTATGGAAATTTATTTTGTGAGCGCTTCCTTATTTTCTGGCACTAAAAGATGCTCCTGGCTTATCCTGTATATTTCCAACCTGAGTGCTAGGTTCAGCCTTTCTCCAAAAAGCCCTGATTCCTTCTACTGAAAATGGTATTAGAAACCAAGCTCTGAGCAGTAGGTACGCTCTTTGCTACTGGGGAGTCGTTGCTTCATTGCTTGTAGGCCTGCTCAGCTGGCAGAAGAGCAAAATATATTAGGTTGGTGCAAAAGTAATTGTGGTTTTGCCATTACTTTTAATGTAACTGTCTGCATCTATAATTCTATATGTAACCATTTATAGATATACCTGTGCATATATATAATGCCATGTGTAATCACCTGCAACTATATTGAGAAGCATGAGTTCCTACTGAAGGCTTCACCTCTAATCCATTACCACACAGATCTTTCCAGACTCCTCTCCTTGTTTATCTGGAATCTCCCAGGCCTGCAGTGAGGAGCCTAGCTTCCATCATTTACTTATTTTAGTTAATTCTTTAATCCCAGTATACGGGTACAGTCGTTTCAGAATTGTTAGCCCATGTTCCTATGGGGCACAACTTTGTCAGCTAGAGTAGAGTGTGTATGTACAGTTCCTGTGCCTTTAGTCATTCATTTCCAAAGATACCTAAGCCAGCACTTTATTCCTCATCTCCTTCAACAAGATTGTTCCATACATTTGTAGTACATGTAGATCCTTTTGTCACATTCTACCTCTCATCCTGGGCTCCCCAACATCCTAATTATTATTATTTTTCATTTTTTATAATTTTTTTTTAACAGAGTCTTGCTCTGTCATTCAGGCTGGAGTGCAGTGGTGTGATCTCACCTTACTGCAACCTCCGCTTCCTAGGTTCAAGCAATTGTCCCTGCCTCAGCTTCCTGAGTAGCTGGGATTACAGGCACCCGCCACCATGCCCAACTAATTTTTGTATTTTTTAGTAGAGACGGGTTTTCACCATGCTGACCAGGCTGGTCTTGAACTCCTGACCTTAGATGATCCTCACATCTCAGCCTCCCAAAGTGCTGGGATTACAGGCGTGAGCCACAGCACCTGGTTCCTAATTTTTTTTTTAATTTTCCTGATTAAGGTTTGCACTCTGCACTGTAAAGTTCATAAAAATCTCCCACAGGGTTTTGCCAAATCCTTGTATACACCGTTATAGTATCAATCATACACATACAAAAAAATCCCTGCGCTTCACGTATTCAATCATCCCCCCAACTTCTAACTTCTTGGCAAACACTGATCTGTTTACTGTTTCTGTCGCTTGCTTTTTCCAGAATGTCATATAGTTGAACTCATACAGTATATTGCTTTTTCAGACTAGCTTGTTTCATTTAGCAATATGGATTTAAGATTCATCCGTAACTAGAGTCGGGCGCAGTGGCTCATGCCTGTAATCCCAGCACTTTGGGAGGCTGAGGCAGGTAGATCACTTGAGGTCAGGAGTTCGAGACCAGCCTGACCAACATGGATAAACCCCGTCTCTACTAAAAATGAAAAATTAGCCGGGCCTGGTGGTGCATGCCTGTAATCCCAGCTACTCAGGAGGCTAAGGCAGGAGAATCGCTTGAACCCAGGAGGCAGAGGTTGCAGTGAGCCGAGATCACCGCATTGCACTCTAGCCTGGGCAAAAAGAACAAAACTCTGTCTCAAAAAAAAGATCCATCCATAACTTCGTGTGGCTTGATAGCTCAGTTCTAGTTGCTGAATAATATTCTATTGTATGAATGTACTATAGTTTGTTCCTCCATTCACCTATTGAAGGATATATTGGCTGCTTCTAATTTTGGACCATTATGAATGGAGCTGCTATAAACATTGGCATGCTGGTTTATGTAGGGACATACGCTTCCAAATCAGTTCAGTTTCAAATCACCTGAGTGTGATTGCTGAATCTGATAGTAAGACTGTGTTTAGGCTGGGCACAGTGGCTCATGTCTGTAATCCCAGCATTTTGGGAGGCCGAGGAGTATGGATTGCTTGAGCCCCGGAGTTCAAGACCAGCCTGGGCAGCATAATGAAACCCTGTGTTTCCAAAATGTACAAAAATTAGCCAGGCATCGTGGCATGCACCCTATAGTCGCAGATACTAAGGAGGCTGAGGATGGAGAGCCTGGGAGGCAGAGGTTGCAGTAAGCTAAGATCACACCACTGCACTCCAGCCGGGACAACAGAGTGAAACCACTGTCTCAAAAAAAAGAAAAAGACTAGGTTTAGTTTTGTAAGAAAGTGCAAACTCTCTTCCAAAGTGGCTGTACCATTTTTGCATTCCCACCAATGAATTGGCATTCCTGTGGCTCCACATCCCCTCTAGCAGTTGGTATTGTTGGTTGTTGGATGTCAGCCATTCTAGTAGATGTGTGGGGGTTATGTCATTATTGTTGTGACTTGCAACTTTCTAATAATAAATTATGTTTAACTACAGATTAAGTATTCTAAAATCATCATTTTGGGCCACTGCCCATTATTTAACTGGCTTACAAGTAATAATAATACTGATTCAGAAATTTTATTTAGTCAGTTATTTAAGAGAACATTTTGCAGCTAGTTTTGCTTAAGGGTTCATCAGGTCATGGCAGGTTTAAAGCTATTTTATCATTGCACTGATGAGATATTTTATCACTAAGATGATATCTGTTTTAAAATTTTCAAACTAAAACCACTAAATGTATGGTAACAAATTTTGAGGCTCCCATTCATCCATTGTTGAAGTGACCTAAAATCTTGACCCAGTCCAAGGGTACTTCTTCATCCCATCTCCATGCAAGGAATGTTCATCTTTTTAGAACATGTTGATAGTAAGTCCATCATTTTTCTTAAGAGGATTTTTAAACCATATTCTCAGCTCTACTGAATGTTAAATCATGTGACTATGAACTTTGAACTTAATAGGCAACGTGCATCACAGGACATGTCAGGGAAGATAGGCTCAAATGTATTGCTGCTGAGCGTGCACAGAAAGCGTAGGTAAGATAAATAATAATAATGCAGGATTACTTGAAGGCTGTACTGCCCATCTATTCATTTAGACTAATAAGGATAGAGATGGATTCAAATTGGTCACAATGGTGATGCTCTAAAGAGACAGACCATGAGGTTCTGCTTCCCAGTTCCCTAGAACTCCCCTGGTCCAGGCCCTTCTGAAGGCTGGTGGTTGAGGTTTTCATTTGATTCTCACAGTTGATAGAGCAAACTTTAAGAAGCTGATATAGAGGAGAAAAAGCATCAAATTAGGCATCAGTTTCCTGGGTCCACTACCTAACACCAGTGCTTCCTTGGACAAGTTACTTAAGCTCCATAAGCCTATTTCCTCATATGAAAATTGATCATAACAACTGCATTATAATCCCTACTTTGTCCAAATTAGATGAACACTGTGTGTAAGACAGCACCGTTGTCTTACAAAGCAGTTACAAACTGGCAGCCAGATCAAGCACAGGGACAGGCCATTTACCCTGCTAGAAGATACATGTTTTAAAAGCTTGAGTCAACTTTTTCAAGTTCGAAAACTTCATATTAAGCCAACAGTTATGACTTCCTTTAAAAACTTCAATGGATCTCACAGTACCGTCCGTACATTTCCAAGAGCCGAGCAGCAGCCCTGCCCTTTAGGCAAAGTATCAGCTCTCCAGGTGCCTCAGCTCCCGACCTTCCCAGCCATCTCTATGTTTTTATATTAAAAGCACAAATAAACTGTAAAGCCATAAAATAAGTGATTAATATTATTGCTGGAGATAACTTATGGAAGGCTTCTTAACACCCGAGAGGCAACGTTCCACTCAGGGTAAAGGTGAGGGTGGCCTCTATACAGCTGGTGACAGAAGGTGCCCATAGCACAATTCAGTTTGTTGAGCCAAATTTTCTGTGCTTCATTCCACAATCTTTGTAATCTTAGCATGCATGGCTTGAGAAACACTTTTTAGGCACACACTTTGATATAAAGCAATTTGTCAAAAAAAAAAAGATGCTTGAAATTCCGGAGTCAAGTAGTCTGCCTTGCTGACATCATTCATGGCAGTAATATTATATGGGCTGCTATGAGCATCTGCTCAATATTATATGGGCTGCTATGAGCATCTGCCCACTCTCCTAGAATGCCACCTTTATTTCACTGGGTCTGTCCAAATTGGAAACTCCAAAGCCCATCCCAGTTCTCTCCCATCATCATCATCATTATCATCATCTCATCATCATAGATATGATGATGATGATCTCTCTCTCCCTTGACCTCTTAGGGAAATTACTATCCCTAAAAATTAACTGGCAATGTGTCATATGTTGCTTTGAAACCGTTCTATAGTATCATGATGTCTTATTTTATAACCTATAATTTATTTTATTTTATTTTTGTAGAGACAGGGTCTTGCTATATTGCTGGGGCTGGTCTCAAACTCCTGGCCTCAAGTGATCCTCCCACCTCAGCCTTTCAAGTAGCTGAGACTACAGGCATGAGACACCACACACAGCTTATGACTTAATTATTCATATACAGGTAATATTCACTTTGCATGGTACTGTGGAACTATAAAAATCACCATGCAATCTGAAACCATGCCAAGAAATATTAATAATCAATGGGAAAAATATGATTTTTCAATGATACATTCTAATGCTTATAAAAACATTAAAATCTCTCTTACTGGCAGTTATAAACAATAGGAAAATGAAAAGGAATAGTAAAACTGATATTTGTTTATGCCTTGGTGAATTGGCATACTCTTTTCTAAGTTCGCATCACTTCCAACATCATTTTCCCCTTTGTGCTTTCAATGTCATAAAATATATCTGAGAGTTCCGTTAACTTAAAGTGTTTCCCCACCACCACCATTTTTTTGTGTGTGTGCTAGAGTTACTTCCTCTGGGGTATCTTCTTCATTCTTTTTGTCATGATCTTTTCCCTCATTTATGTCTGTAAGTTTATTGTCAATAAGTCCTTCTGGTTGTATATGTAGAGTTTCTCCAAAGGTGACAGGGTCAACATTCACATGGTCAGCTGTTTCTTCTATAACTCCATTTACATCCCATTCAAATTTCACCTCTGTCTTTAACACTTTTTGTTTCTTTGGTGTATTTTCATCTTTGTTGACCAATTTGACCTTCTGATTATCTGTTTTTATAAAATGCCACCAGGGTTTATCACTGAGAATCACAGAGGCAGCACAACTACACACTTTGCTGGCAGTGCATGAATTGAATGACAGATGCACAATGACCAATCACTGCCGATTTTGAAAGAACTTGCTGCGATTGGTCACCAAGCACTGCAGGTGATGGAAGAAATGTCATGATTGGTAACTGATTGTGGTACACATCTGTTACTTACATAGTGATTTGTGGACTGAAGAGCTAGCAGCCCAATTTGTACTCCATGCAGTGACCCACAGTTAATATGCCATGGTAACTGTAATTTGAACCGTGTTGTTGGGAGAGTTATTTAATGAAACCATGGTAAATGAGTTCGTTTCATGCTTAATCAGAACCACGAGAAGCAAAGCCTGCCTGTATTTGTATTCTGTCTTCACAAGTCCAGTGTGAGCCCCATGAAGGCAGGACCCATGACTTAAGAAGTCATCTGCACATATTCCCCATGCTCACCGCAAGCACCTACCACAGTACCTTGTGTATGAAAAAATACTCAATAAATACTTCCTGAATTCTATTTTCTTCACCAGAGAAAGAACTGTGTAGATGTAACAGAGTATTGAAAGTCAAGAGACTTCAATTCTTGGTCTGGGTCTGGAACTAACTGAGTATGATTTTTCAGACACTCTCTCTTTAAAAAAAAATGTATTTTAAAGCACAGTGTCTACCTATGATAAGGATAAAATCGGAATTCTAACAAGTTTTGTGTCTTAGTCACATTCAAGATGGAAAAAATCTATGCTTTATTTTATTTTATTATTATTTATATAATTTTATTATTTTTTGAGACGGAGTCTTGCTTTTTTCACCCAGGCTGGAGTGCAGTGGCGCGATCTCAGCTCGTTGCAACCTCCACCTCCTGGGTTCATGCAATTCTCGTGCCTCAGCCTCCCGAGTAACTGGGATTATAGGCGTGCACCAACATGCCTGGCTAATTTTTGTATTTTTAGTACAGACGGGGTTTCACCATGTTGTCCAGGCTGGTCTTGAACTTCTGACCTCAAGTGATACACCCACCTTGGCCTCCCAAAGTGCTGGGATTACAGGCGTGAGCCACGCCACCTAGTCAGCCCTTTGTTTTACAGTTTATTCTCCTGTTGGAACTTTGAAAGATGCATCTAAACGGTCGGCAGCATCCATTCTGGCAGACCCCTTTCTCTCGTGCATGCACATTTATGTGAGCCTGAACTTTGTGAGATGGCACAATTTGGTCCCTTTCCATTCTCCATCGATTTTGTATTACTCATCTAGTCTCTTAGTCTTTATCCCTTTAACCCATACCATATGTACTCTATTTCTTCCCCCAGTACAGAGGAAAAGAGTTCTGCTCAAAAGACTGTCTAGAGCCTTAACATTTATGAGGCACAGAGCTTGAAATCTTTATAAATCTCCAATGTAGGGCCAAAAATGGCATGAAGGCATATAATTTCCCCCCTAAAATATTAAAACTATGACTGGAAATTTCAAGTGACTTTTTCAGAGATCCTTCGCAAGTCTATAAATATTGGAATAAAGTCTTTTATATTTTATAAAGCTATTAAAATATTCTGTTAATGAAATAAACCTTATACTATATCACCACTGAATAATATTGATTATGAATTTATCTGACCGCAAAAATACAGTTTATAAAAATGATCAGGATGTTTTTTCCTTCTTTTCATATAAGGCATGCAGTAGGTTCATTCATTTTATAAATGATTAATTTATCTACATCTATAACATCCTAGCTATGGATTCTTAGGCTCTTCATATTCTCTGCAGTTTTATCACCATCATTAGAAAATGCCTTTCTTTTGGAGGCCATTTTTCCCTAAGGATATATTCCCTCTTTCAGTGTTGCTGGGAGCTCCTTAATGAGCCAAAACACAAAGCCATTCTGACAGAGAATGCTGGCTGTCAGCTGCATTCATTCAGAGCTAAGTGCTCAGATCCACACACCAGCCTAACAGTCAATGTGATCTCACCAAAATGACCAATATCACTGCAAAGGAAGGGTTTCCAGGCCAAGAGAACGTGCATGTGCAAAGACCCTGGGGCAAGAAAGAACCTGGCATTTCACAGCTACCAAAAGCCCATATGCAGGAGAGCACAAAGGGCAGAAAGACGTGAAAAGCATCACCAGATGGCCCAGTGACGACAGGGGAAGAGCTGGAAGGGAGTGCCATGAGCCCCTGTTGAAATCCCTCTGGCTGCAGTGTGGTGAGCGGATGGCAGGAGTCACAATGGATGTGGGAGAAGAAGCTGTGAAAGGATGCCAGAAGAAATGTGACGTGACGTGGCCCTGGGTGGAAGCAAGGGAGATAGGAACAGAGGCATAGCTCCCAGAGAGGCCAAGATGTCAAACCAGTGTTTGAGGCAGGTGGTCCATGTCTGGTCCCAGAACAGCAGCATCAGCATCTGCTGGGAACTTATTGAAATACGAATTCTCAGGCCCACCGTAGACGTCCTGAATCAGAAACTCTGAGATTTCTGAACAACTGGGGTTTTCCCAAGCCCTCTGGGGGAGTCTGCCTCTTGCTCAAGTGTGAGGTCCACTGGACAAGGTGATAGAAACAGAGAAGAACCTGCAAAGATGACTGCTGAGCAAGGGGGCGCTCCCACAGGGCCTAGGTGTCAGCGATTGCTCTTCGGGGGAAAGAGGGAACCCTGGGAAGCACTGAGAAGCAGACAGCAAAGCCCCTCCAGAAAATGGTGTGAAACTCCAATTTTTATTTTATTTATTTATTTATTTATTTATTTATTTATTTATTTATTTGGGACAGAGCCTCGCTCTGTCATCCAGGCCAGAGTGCAATGGCACGATCTTGGTTCACTGCAACCTCTGCCTCCCGGGTTGAAACGATTCTCCTGGCTCAGCTTCCCGAGTAGCTGGGATTACAGGCACGCACCACCATGCCTGGCTAACTTTCGTATTTTTAGTAGAGATGAGGTTTCACTATGTTGGCCAGGCTGGTGTTGAACTCCTGACCTCAGGTGGATCTGCCCGCTTTGGCCTCCCAAAGCACTTCGATTATAGGCATGAGCCACCATGCCTGGCCTGAAACTCCAGTTTTAATTGGAAGGATGCATTTGACAACATATGAATTAAATATATCTATATGGTGAATTTCTTACCAAAAATTTAGATGAGCAGCAGAGGGAGAGGAGACACTTGTATCATTTATGATGGGGAAACGGTCACTATCCCTAATGTGCAAAGGAGTCCATGAGGAAACTCGATAGAAAACTGGATGAAGAACGTGAGTGGCCTTTTCACAAAATGAAGAAATACCAATAATGAGTAAAAAGATCATTGGTCTCCTTAGTAACCAAGGCAATGCAAATGAAAGCGGTAAGGAGATTTCTGCCTATCAGATGGCCACAAGAATTTTTTAGACCAAGTAACAGCCAGTGGATCATGTTCCACATTGTGGTTGAGAATAGAAATTGGTACAATCTTTGGTGATGGTAATTTGATAGTGTCTTTTAAAACTTAAAAATGCTCATTCTCTTAAAATAAGCCAGAAAAAAAAAAAAAGAATTTCTATAACACAATAATTTTCGAAAGTGATAAAATAAACTGTTAAGACAGTTTAATTTCTACATAGATACCATCTTATCCATAACATATTATACCAAGTAATTCTCAATTTACTTTCAAAGTAATTATGTTATAAATCCCTGAAGCCATTATACATCTCACCCGAGGAATTATAATATATCTAGCAATAACAAAAAATTGAAAAGGAGTAACCTGCTCAGAAGATTTTGAATATTTTATTTTGAAATTCAACGTGGGATTTAATCAATTTTTTTTTTATTTCTCTTGGCAAAGTATCTCAACAGAGAGCTATTTCCCTAGGAAAAAAAGAAAACCTTCCATTCCCTCTGAAATCAAGTCCACTCTAAAGAAGCTGATTAGGAAGGAGACCTGAGTGCCTTGAGCTCAGTAGTGCTGTCCTGTGAAGATGATGTGACTTGACCCCCAAAGGGTGGAAGAGCCCTTACTGGCACCACAAGTAAGGGCAGGTGAGAAAGCTGGGCACCTGCAGGTGGTGCTCTGGGGTCTACACAAGGTGACATGCACAGGTGACACACACCGTAGTATTTATAGGAGTATTCAAAGGCAGGCTAGCCTCAAACACTCTCGGCTTAGAAATGTACGGATAGATAACGTTTAAACTGAGAGAAAGCTTTGCAGCTTATGGGAAGCTCGAATGCTGCGGAAGTCGTTCTGTTTCCTGGCCCACTCATCCACCAGCCTGTGTATCCTCCGCAGTGGACAAATGATGGACCAAAATGTGGTATGGCAAGTGGCAAATATAAAACTGGAGCAACGAGATTGTCAGGCTCTTTGAGAATATTACTTTTTCTAAAATATAGTTAATTAATTATTCTTTTGAGAGATAAGCATAGGCCCAGTGGAAATTCAAAGGTATATATCGAAAGTCGATTGGCCTCCCACCCTCTGAACTTGCTTTGAATTCCTTGTGACTCCTCCCAGGATAGTCTATGCACACAAATACCTCCTCTATGTGTAAATGTCAGTGGCATGTTATTCACACTCTTCTGCCTTTGTCTTATTTCACTTAACCATATACTTTGGAAATTGATCCATATCTGTATCTCTAAATCTACTCATTTTTAAAAAGTCATTTTATTTTAAATAAAATGTGGATTCAGGGCCGGTCCTGGTGGCCCATGCCTGTAATCCCAGCACTTTGGGAGGCCAAGGCAGGCAGATCACCTGAGGTCAGAAGTTCAAGACCAGCCTGGCCAACATGGTGAAACCCCATCTCTACAAAAATACAAAAACTAGCTGGGCATGATGGTGAGTGCCTGTAATCCCAGCTACTCGAGAGGCTGAGGTGAGAGAATTGCTTGAACCCGGGAGGCAGAGGTTGTAGTCAGCCAAGAGCGCCATTGCACTCCGGTTTGGGCGACAGAGCGAGACTCCGTATCAAAAGAAAAAAAAATAAAATGTGGATTCAGAAAACCAAGCAAATAAAATATATAGCTTAATGAATTATTTGAAGGTAAACACTAACTAGGACAAGAAATAGAACTTTGCCAGCCACCCCAGAAGCGCCTCCGTATTCCCTAATCCCTGTCTTCTCCCTCCCACCATAAGTCACATTAATCTGACTTGTGTTCATTTTTATTTGTATAGCTTTATCACCCAAATTTGTTCCCCTAGACCTTATACTTTAGTCCCACCTATTCTAAAAAATGTGTGCTAGGTCTTTTAAGTCTCTTTTAATCTATATAGTTCCTCCTCCATCCATTTAATTTGTTTACAATTTATCTATTGATGAATCTGGGCTAGTCAAATTTCCCATGACTGTCTTCTTCTCTTTTCTTTTTTCTTTTCTTTTTTCTTAGACAGGGTCACACTCTGTTGCCAGACTGGAGTGCAGTGGTGCAATCTCGGCTCACTGCAACCTCTGCCTCCTGGGTTCAAGTGATTATCCTGCCTCAGCCTCCTGAGTAGCTGGGACTACAAGCGCGTGCCACCACACCTGGCTAATTTTTTGTATTTTTAGTAGAGATGGAGTTTCACCATGTTAGCCAGGATGGTCTCGATCTCCTGACCTCGTGATCTGCCTGCCTCGGCCTTCCAAAGTGCTGGGATTACAGGCGTGAGCCACCATGCCCAGCCCCACCCAT
Organism: Mandrillus leucophaeus; assembly: GCF_000951045.1. Taxonomy (NCBI): domain Eukaryota; kingdom Metazoa; phylum Chordata; class Mammalia; order Primates; family Cercopithecidae; genus Mandrillus; species Mandrillus leucophaeus. The sequence continues at coordinate 655,483 of NW_012105342.1, read as the reverse complement.
GTCTGTCTTTTTCATGAAGACTCACTTTTCCTCATCTACTATGTGGTTACCCAAAGGTATAGCTCATAAGGAAAAGCAGGCAAATGCTGGATTATTTCCTTTTATTTCTCAGTTTTCAAGTTAAAGACTCAGCTCCCTTATATCTTCTGAAGGTGACCAATTCTTCTTGTTTTAATATGATTATGAAGTAATGGATTTAAACACATCCTGTGAATTTCAATCCTTTTCCACTATTATCCTGTTGAAGCTGCATTGTTTTTCTTGGGCCAGTATAGGCTTCTTCAAGTTGTCTCCTGAGTCCTTTTGACCTGACCCTACTGGTCCTTGATAGCTTATTTGCCAGCTAGTGTGACAAAGCATTACAGGCTCATTTTGTACAGCTCCTGCTCCAGACCTCGAATCAATCATTTGGAGGTCCTGAAGCAGTATTCCATGAGTACTTGCATGTTGGTAGCAATTTGCTATGCCCTTTACACTTAAGATCAGTTTTTCTGGGTATAAAATTCTTGGCTTATACTTTCTTTCCTTGAGTATGTTAAATATGCTAATCCAATATGCTAATCCATTCTCCTTTGGTATAAAGCATTTTTCTCAAAAAATCCTGGTAACAGTCTATTTTTCTTTTCCGTATAAGTCACATAAGATTTTTTCAAGATGTCCAAAGAATTTTTCTAGAGGTTCAAAAGATTTTATTTATTAAGTACTAATAATTTCAGTAGGATATATCTTGAGAGCAGTCATCCTTGGCTGATATTCTCAAGTGTGCATTGAACCCTTACTTACTTTGTGTGTGTGTGACAGGTTCTTGCTCTCTCGCCCAGGCTGCAGTGAGTACAGTGGTACAATCTCAGCTAACTGCAACCTTTGCCTCCCGGGTTCAAGCAATTCTGGTGCCCCAGCTTCCTGAGTAGCGGGGATTACAGGTGCAAGCTACCACACCCAGCTAAGTTTTGTATTATTATAGAGATGAGATTTCACCATGTTGGTCAGGCTGGTCTCGAATTCCTGACCTCAAGTGATCTGCTCACCTCAGCCTCCCAAAGTGCTGAGATTACAGGCGTGAGCCACCATGTTCACATTTCAGTATACATTATCAAATCTTCTCTTTCAAGGAAGTTTTCTTGGATTACAGCTCTTAGTACTTCCTCTGTTCTCTTGCTTTGGTTTTCTTTGTGAGGAAAACCTATTATTCATATGTACAACAGCCTTCAATGTTCATTACTTTCTTTTTTTTTTTTTTTTTTTTTTTT
>NW_012105342.1:650926-652668 GCF_000951045.1 Mandrillus leucophaeus | reverse complement strand
TGCCTCCTCCTGCCTCCTCCTGCCTCCTCCTGCCTCCTCCTGCCTCCTCCTGCCTCCTCCTGCCTCCTCCTGCCTCCTCCTGCCTCCTCCTGCCTTCTTATTGTGGACACCTGAACTACCTCGCACTGGAGAGGCAACTCTCCCAGCTCCACCTGCTCGTCTTGAATTGGCCCACAGTACTTTCTAGTGAATAGCTGGTATATCTGGGGCTTCTTCTGTTCTCAGGTCTATCATGCCCCACCCCTTTGCTTTCTAACTTCTTTCAACCCCTCAAACCCAGACACCATGCAACTCTTGAGGCTGTTGGCCATTTATATATGCTGAGGTTACTGGGAATAATTTGTCACCTAGTTTTGTCATAAATATTTTCCTTGGGTTGTGGGGTTTGCTGTCTAATTTCTCTGTGTCTGCATGAGGACTTGGAAAAACTGAAAACTTGGACCCCTTGCCTAGGATCTGGTTTATTCTTTATAACAGGGGCACTGTGTTTATCTAATCAGTCCCCTATTGATGGACATGTGGGTTGTTTCTGAATTTTGCTATCACAATCAATGTGCCCTATTATTGTCTGAATGTTTGCCCCCTCCCAAACTCATGTTGACATTTAATTGCCATTATAACAGTATTAAGAGGTGGAACCTCTAAGAGGTGATTAGGCCATGTGGGTTCTGCCCTCATGAATGGATTAATACAGTTATTGTGGGAGTGGGTTCACCCCTGTTCATCTCTCCCAGCGCTTTCTCTTTGCCCTTCTGCCATGTTATGACTGATCAAGAAGGCCCTCACCCCACACACAGTTCCCAGAACTGTGCACCAGTCATCTGTTTATTATAGATTACCCAATCTATAATATTAATAATTGTTATTACCCAATTAGTACTAATTAATACTCAACCTATAATAATAATCTGTTTATTATATATTACCTAATCCATGATATTCAGTTATTCCAGCACAAAATGGACCAAGACATACCCTTTACACAAGTGCCTATGAGCAGGTACACCTGTAGGGTACATTTCTAGAGGTGGAATAGTTAAATCAAAGGATGTGAACACAGTAGGTGCTCAAAAATATTTGCTAATTTGAATTAGAAAATGTATTTGCCACAATAGTAATAAAACTTGTTCTGGCCCACAGCCAAGGTAGACTTCTATTGAGAACAATGTACTTAAATACTGTTAAGTACAACTTTGGGGCTCCTTGAGCAGAAGAAAGAGGAAATAAAAAAAGACATTGATTTGTTCCTGCAGTTAGCAATCAGGTGTTGCCTAGTGTACTACAGACTCTACTGGGGCCTGGGGATATAGCAGAGGTCCTAGCCCTGGTGGAGCTCACAGCACAGAGCGGAGATGCCTTAGTTGTTTGAGCAAGTTTGAGAATTAAGTGATTGCTCTTCATACTCATAACTGAGTAACACTTCGTAAAACGTACCATCCGATCTTTGCCTACGCTTAGAAAAACTTCAGGGTAAACTTCAGTGCAGAGCACAGGGAGAAAAGCTGTCCAGGATAAATACTTAGATGTCAGCTGTCCATTTGGTCATTTGCCGTTTCTGAGAGTCAGTCTGCAACCTCCTCTTTAGAAGGCACCCAGGTTTTCTGTAAACAGATGAGGCTGCCTCAGGGGTACACTGCAATGCTTCACTCCTGTCGCTAGGGGAGTTCAAATCTGGGAACTTTAAAATGCATCGATATCCCAACACTTTGGGAGGCCGAGATGGGCGGATCACGAGGTCAGGA
>NW_012105342.1:643368-644851 GCF_000951045.1 Mandrillus leucophaeus | reverse complement strand
CGCCACCACGCCCGGCTAGTTTTTTGTATTTTTAGTAGAGACGGGGTTTCACCGTGTTAGCCAGGATGGTCTCGATCTTCTGACCTCGTGATCCACCCGCCTCGGCCTCCCAAAGTGCTGGGATTACAGGCTTGAGCCACCGCGCCCGGCCCATTACTTTCTCTTAAACCTTTCTCTCTTCATTTCTTTTTTATTTTTTTCTCTTATTTCACCTTCTATGTCTCTGAGGCATCACCCTTTGTGTTTGTTTACTTTTGTCTTCCTTCCAGAAACACAGGTATTGACATCCATCAAATGTACTTAAATCCATGGATTCATAATAATTAGTCTACCTTACAGAATAATTATTTTCTAGTTCTACTTTTTTCCTGAGTTGTCACTTCATTTCCAAGTTTCTCTAATTCTGATTGGTGCTGTTCTGCCGTGTCTGTCATTTACTTAATGTCTTTTTCTGAAATAGATCAAACAGAAGCTTGCTGTTTTATGACAACGTCTCTCTGCCGTGACTTCTTTGTCAGTTACAGTGTTTTCCTGTTCTTTATTCTCTCTAGCTTTTAAAATTACTTTGCATGGGATAGAACTTGATACTCTTCTAGTGCTTTTTTTTTTTCATGTGAAATCAAGTTTTCCTAAACTTTCAGAATAAGTCAGGGTTCCCTAGTGGGACAGAACTAATAGAATAGAATAGATATATAGATAGGTAGATAGATAGATATAGATAGATAGATAGATAGATAGATAGATAGATAGATAGATAGATAGATAAAGGAGAGTTTATTACGTATTAACTTACATGGTCACAAGGTCCCACAATAGGGTGTCTGCAAGCCTGAGGAGAAAGGAGAGCCAGTTCGGGTCTCAAAACTGAAGAACTTGGAGTCCGATGTTTGAGGGCAGGAAGCGTCCAGCATGGGAGAATGTAGGCTGGGAGGCTAGGCCAGTCTTGCCTTTTCACGTTTTTCTGCCTGCTTTATATTCCCTGGCAGCTGATTAGATTGCACCCACCAGATTGAGGTTGGGTCTGCCTTTCCCACTCCATTGACTCAAATGTTAATCTCCTTTGGCAGCACCCTCACAGACACACCCAGGATCAATACTTTGCATCTTTCAGTCCAATCAAGCTGACACTCAGTACTAACAGTCACAAAGGCCACATTAAGGAATGCTTTTCAAACTTCACAGGGCTCCTGCTTACGTGTAAAAATAGAGCCACCTGCTTTCTGGGATTTCCTGGCTGTTTCCTTCCCCCAATACAGACTGAAACTGCTCTTTCCTTCCTTTCTTTCATCCCTGTCTTGCTCAATTTTGATTCCTCTCCCAGCGCTTTCTCCTGAGTGTGGAGCCCTGTCCTGATCAGTCTTGGGAGTCCCTAGGGGCTCGACTGCTCCTGCCTCCTCCTGCCTCCTCCTGCCTCCTCCTGCCTCCTCCTGCCTCCTCCTGCCTCCTCCTGCCTCCTCCTGCCTCCTCCTGCCTCCTCCTGCCT
>NW_012105342.1:634379-641503 GCF_000951045.1 Mandrillus leucophaeus | reverse complement strand
AAAAAAAAAAAAAAAAAAAAAATGCATCGATGGAGGAAAAAAAGAAAAACAAAACAAAACAAAAACAAATAGCAAAAGCGGTGTGCATTGCTTCAGTTTCATCCAAGTTCATTCTCTTTTCCAGAAACCCAGCTTCCATGCCAACGTCCTTAATGCCATCTATGCCGTCAACAATGCTGTTATTCTCTAAGTTCAGGGTCAATACATGCAGAGCTAGCTCCTCAGCTCATGGCAAAGATCTCCATTTGGCCATAACGTTTTCCCAGATTGGCCTCGTAATGTTTTTCAACATAGTGCTCCGGACAACCCCTACAAACAGGTGAAGACATCCAACCCGAATCTCATCTCCCATCCCCTGTGCGACTACTCTGCACTGAAACCTGGGACTCTTCCTCCTTCTTTCTTCCTCTGCAGTGAATCAGTCCCCAAGTCCAGGTCTATTCCGATGGTCCCTTCTTCATCTCTGTATTTCCTCTACTCTTTCTGATCAGCCTCCGTAAGTTCTGCTGCCAGATTAATCTGTCACCCCTTTGAAGCCATGATTCATGTGGGCTGGTCTCAGGCTGATATGATGTTCAAAGAAACGCAGTCCAGCGTCTACCTGTATTTTTAAAAATTGCTCCTGTTCTTTACGTCTTTTTAGCCCCATGCAGGGGATACTTTGCCTATAGCAACATTTCTCAAACACCCTCCTTGTCTGTCCCCTACTCCCATCACTGCCTGGGGCTTCTCCTGTGCTTTCTTTTCCAAACTCTCCCAAACCCCAGTCCCGGCCTCTGAGACACTTCTTACTCCACCCCTCCTGCTTCCCTGGTCTTTGCATCACAGAAGACCAAAGAGTCAGCCTGGAAATGACCCAGCCCTTCTTAGAGAGCTTGGGGAGAGAAACCTGGTGGGGAAACTCTTTTTAGTCGGACGGACAGAGGCATTTTAAAACTCATTTAAAAAAAAAAAAAAAAAACTTTTAAAAAGAAAAACACTTTGTAAATTTAATTTTTCTGCTCTTTGACACAGATTTCCCCATCATCCCCTAGCGTCTAACGGATAGAGTCCACGCTCCTGGCCTGGGAGTCAAGACCCTCCATGTGTGCCCTTAACTTATGTCTGAAGCTTCTCTACGGCTTCCCAGCCTTACCCCTGTGCCCTTCCCAGCCACTTGATCTGCTGTCCCCGACCACACCACCAGTATCCCAGCACGTTGGCTCCTCTCTGCTTCCCCATCCGATTCCTGATTTTCCTTCCAGTGGCATCTCGAGTGGCTTTATCCCAGGGTTTGCTGTTTTCTGCTCCTCCCAAACCTCCCAAGTCTTCCAATTCTTCGTAAGAGTTTGTTCGGTGAATGAATGAAACCCTCACTTCGTGTCCTTCTCTGGTACAGTAATCTCATCATTCAGGAAGCTTCTTTGAGCAACTAACAGGCATTTCCTTAGCTTATTTCATTGCCTTTAAACCAGGGCTGCCATTTCTGCCTGTGCGTTCAGTCTGCCTTCACTGCACCTCCACTCCTTCAAGCTTGGATTGATGACTTCTGTTCTCTAATTTTATCTGGGCAATCAAATTCCCAAAATATGTGTAAAGGAGAAGATTGCATTCCTATTTTACAAACGTGGCAACTCTGTGGAATTTTTAATCACATACCAGCTTTTCTGCATCTCTGTGGTGTTTTTCCTCCTTCGGAGTCAGTAGATAGGGCCTTTTGCTTTGCAGTGTTGACCGTTGTCCTTGCCTTCTGACATTTTTTGCTATCTTCCTCACGTGCATTCCACAGGCAGAATACTGGGCTTTGTCCTTCCCTGTTTCATTACACGAAGCTCTGCTACAAGGATGTTTTGTGGGTTCCTCAGCTCTAATGAAATTCCGAGCATTTCCTTGAAGCTGGCCCCCAGGGAGAAGCTATTCGCACTGGTCTGTGACGCTCAGCTAGAGAGGAGATGATGGCGTGAGTTTGGTTCTGGGCTGGCATTTCTTGTTGCAACATCCCAGCGTGGCCCCTCTGAGAACCTTCCTACCACCGCATTCGGATCTTATTCCTCCAGCCTCAGGCGCACCTTCAGCCTGCTACCAGCAGAGAAAAAAAAAAAAATGACGTATTTTCTTGCTCTATATATCCTTGAGGTGAGCAACAAAATTAAATGTTAACCATAGAGGAAACTGTGCACATCCAGACAGGACAGCATGGTAGTCAGATCAGTGCCAAGTTCTGGGAAGTTATCAGTGATGGTCACAGCATGGACCCCACTAGTACCTGCCCAGGGACCGTGATCTGTAGCTGGACCACATCTCAACATGCCATAGTGAAGGCACTGGGGACAAATATGTTCCTCCCCCTATCCTGGTGGATTCAGAACCTGGGATCATGGACTCCGCTCAGATCCTTCTGAAACCGTGCCCTAAAGAGTTAAAGAAACCAGTGATTCACAGAAATTCTTAAAGCCGACAGGATGGCAGATAAGAAAAGAAACAGCTTGCTGAAATTCCCTCCAACTGTAAGGTAACGAAACAGGCTGAAATCAGCTGAAACCAATACGGCCCACTGGAGTCTATGCAGAATGAGATTGGTGATGCTAAGACCTGAATTTCCTCTGCATGTTTCATCCTAACTCCCCCAGAATTTGCACGTGGGACCCATAAAAAGGCAGGAAGAGATCATTGCACATGCCCAAGGACTTTGCAGACCGCCCTTTTCACTTCCTGAATCTTTTCTAACAAAAGTACAGCCTTATGCCCAGCACAGGGAGACCTATTTGAGCTAGACTCCTATCTCCTTGTTGATAGACCTACAATAAAAAGCGTTTCTTTTCTCAAAAACCCAGTGTCGTAGCATCGGCTTCCAGTGCATCGGGTAGTGAGCACTGTTGCTCAGATCTGCAGACCAGACCACTTTGCTTTCAGTCAGTCTGGTGCAGGCAGCAGTGCACAGAGGGGCTGAGCTGGTTGATTCGTTCCTAGATATGTGCAGAAGGGAGCCAAGAGCTGTGACTGCCTCCAGGGCTTCCAGCTGACCCACTCACTAGGTGAGGGCACAGGCTCTGGAATGGGCACCCTCCTCACCAGCCAGATCTGAGAAGAGGATCCTGATCGCATTGTGAACACCTCCAGTGTGTGCCCTCGCTCAACGTGTTTGGCATTGTGGCTGAGCCCTGCAGTGCCCCCTCCCCATCCCTCCGCTGGGAGAGAACACTGATGAGACCTGCGGCACAGACATTGAAGGCTCCTTATAATGTTTGCTTCCGCACTCTTGAGCTGATCACACAAAACTATGAGGACCTGACCCACCTGTCTCAGCTAATATGCGTGGGGTCACCACCTGCCTCTGCTTCCCTCACCAGCTCAGTTCGGACCTCTGCAAGCTGGCAGTCAACACAGTGTCGTTCCCACGCCTCCAGTTCTTCATGCCTACCGTTGCCCCCTCACCAGTTGTGGAAGCCAGCAGTATAGGGCTGTCGCCATGCCCAAACTCACCCAGCAGGTCTTTGATGCCAAGAACATGATGGCTGCCCCACCAGGACTGCCTTCTTCCATGAATATCCACCTGTCCATGAAGGAAGTCGATGAGAAGATGCTCAGTGTGCAGAAAAAGAGTAGCCAGCAGCTACTTCATGGAATGGATGCTGACAACGTCAAGACAGCCATGTGCGACATCCTTCCTCATGGCCACAAGATGGTGGTCACCTTCATCGGCAACAGCATGGCCACCCAGAAGCTCTCCATGGCCTCTCGGGGCAGTTCCCTGCTGTATTCTGCCAGAAGGCTGTCCTCCACTGGTATTCAGGGGAGGGCATGAACAAGAAGGAGTTTGCTGAGGCCGAGAACAACATGAATGACTTCATCTCTGAACGTCAACAGTCTAGGACAGCACCACAGAAGAGGAAGGGGACTCAGTGAGGAAGCCCAGTGGGAGGCCTAAGGCAGAGGCCCCATCACCTCAGACATCTCAATTCCCTCAGCCTTCTTCCTTGGCTGCCCCTTTCTTCTCCCTCAGTAGTCGTGTTTGCTGCCTTTACCTTGTTTATCTGGGGAGAGGAAGGGTCTAGAGCAGTGCCTGGTACATGGTAGGTGCTCAGTAAATATTTGTGTGCTGAATGGCTCCTCTCTCTGTCCACTCCAGGAAACCTAGGTTTTCTGCCAATCTGGGTAACTGTGTATTTCCTTCTGGTACCCTCCTCCCATCTGCCCAATTAATATGTCCCTCTGTTTTCAAAATAATTCTCCAGAAAGCTGGGTCCCATTCAGATCCCATTTAGAACCAACCGGGTGCTGAAAACCCAGATAATGTGCACCATCCTCTGCCCACAGAGTAGCCAGCACTGGGAAGGTAGAACGTGGCAGGAAGAAGTTACTGCAAGGGGCTGGGCATGGTGGCTCATGCCGATAATCCCAGCACTTTGAGAGGCTGAGGCTGGAGGATTGCTTAAGCTTAGATATTTGAAGCCAGCCTGGGCAACATAGCAAGACTATGTCTCTATTTTTTTTTTAAGTAAAAATAAAAATAAAAAGAAGTTACTGCAAGGAAGAGAATGGGATTTTCCATTCTAGCACAGTTTTGGAGAGGGAAATCCAGCCTCATAAAGTCATAATTCCCAGGTATTTCTATGCTCCAATTCTCAGCTTCAGAGGAGGTGGTAACAGCATTATCCCATTTTCAGTTTTCTTTGGAGGAGTCTGCCCCGCTTCATCAAGTGAGGTTTTTCCTTCTCCCACTCTTCCCCTCTCAATTTTCTTTTTTTTTTTTTTTTTTGAGACAGAGGCTCCCTCTGTTGCCCAGGCTGGAGTGCAATGGCGCAGTCTTGGCTCACTGCAACCTCCGCCTCCCAGGTTCAAGCGATTCTGCTGCCTCAGCTTCCTGAGTAGCTGGGATCATAGGCACACGCCACTACATCCGGCTAATTTTTGTATTTTTAATGGAGATGGGGTTTCACCATGTTGGCCAGTCTGGTCTCGAACTCCTGACCTCAGGTGATCCGCCCACCTCTGCCTCCCAAAGTGCTGGGATTATAGACGTGAGCCACAACGCCTGGCCCCCTCTCACATTTTGGATCCCTTCCTTTCTCCTAATCGGAAAAGGAGATTAAAAGGGAGAGACCTGCCTGGGTCCCTTAGCCTCTAGAAAAGCCCTCCCCATTCCCACTTTATCTTACCCTCTAAAAGGAGTAACATCCCTGACCTATGTGGGAAGGTGTGTACCGCCACCTAAACGTTTGAGTCATTCCCCAGAGGAGAGGGGATGGGGCAACATCTCATCTCTTCCTTTTGCTATTCCCTTTTTTCCCCTGCTCTTGGTTTTGTCCTATCCTACACTTACGATTTCTATTTTGGGTTGAACTTGCTGCTTTTTCCTCATATTGAAAAGATGACATTGCCCCAAGAGCCAAAATTAAATGGGAACTGGAAAAAAAAAAAAAATCCACTGTGCAAAGATTGTCTTTCTTCCCTACCCTGCGGGGATGATATATGGAAGCAGAGTCCAACACCACCTTTGTGAAGAGCCTAGAAACTCAAACAGTGGGCACTCCCGAGAGAGGGCCTCATGCACACACCACGGCACCTGAGGACCTGGTGGGAGAGCAGCCCCCGCCCCAGTTCACAGAGCAGCTGCCATCGCCCAGGCTAACCTGGAGCCTGCAGGTAGCAGCGTCTGTTGGAGGATCACACATATGTTGTTGCTAGACAATGTACCTTGAACAATGCAAATATACAGCAGTTTTGCAAACACCAGAGCAGACAAAAGCCATTCTTGATGTTTTACCCTCAATTTGGAATAAATCCTTTGTGCAACAGAGCATTTCCCTCATCCTTTATAAAAAGCTCCTTTTAAGGCAGACCTTTGGACAAACCAAGGGGACGATGACCCCTTGGTCAGACTTCTTTTCACCAGGATGTGGCAGAGTTAGCCTGCAGTGTGAGAAGACAAGGCCTCTGACACCACATGAAGGGAGTGAGACAGATCCGGTCAGGGCTGATGGCTGTCAGAGGGCTCACGACTCCACACTCAGAGGCGGATTCTTTTCCAATTCCCCTGCTCTGTGAGACAGTCACACTCACAGAGTGTCTCTTTAGAAGCTTTTATGGAAGCTTTTAAATTTGTTTCACAAAATGTTAACCTGGCTGTGTTTTCTGCATTGCATATATTTAAGGTATATGACTTGATGATTTGATTGGTTGAATTTTTGATTGTTTACTTTTTCCTTTTTTCACACTGCATTAAGTATAAAAAAAAGGGAAAGGAAACTTCTAAAATACATTGGATCTCATTTCCCCTTTACAAGCAAGTATTTTGCTTCCTATGACTCAACTTTTACATTAGTCAGGATTCTCCAGAGAAACAGACTCAATAGGCTATATAGAGATGAATAAGAGGAAATTTAGGGACTGGACATGGTGCCTCACACCTATAAACCCAGCACTTTGGGAGGCTGAGGCAGGCAGATCACTTGAGGTCAGGAGTTTGAGACCAGCCTGGCCCGTCTCTACTAAAAATACAAAAATTAGCCAGGGGTGGTGGCACATGCCTATCATCTCAGCCACTCCGGAGGCTGAGGCAGGAGAATCACTTGAACCTGGGAGGTGGAGGCTGCAGTGAGCTGAGATCGTGCCACTGTGCTCCAGCCTGGGCAACAGAGTGAGACGCCCTCTCAAATCAAAATAAAAATAAAAATAAAAATAAATAAATAAATAAAATGAGATTTATTCTAGAAACTGACTCACGTGATTATGCAGGCTGGGAAGTCCCACGGCTGGCTGTGTGCAGGCTGGAGGCCGGGAAAGCCAGGGGTGTACTGTAGCCTGAGTCCAGAGGCCAGAGAACCTGGGGAGCTTATGGTATTAGTCCTGGAGTCCAAAGGCCTGAACACCAGGAATGCAGACATTCAAGGGTTGGAGAAAATGCAGGTCCCTTGGCCGGGCGCGGTGGCTCGCGCCTGCAATCCCAGCACTTTGGGAGGCCGAGGCAGACGGATCACGAGGTCAGGAGATCGAGATCATCCTGGCTAACATGATGAAACCCCATCTCTACTAAAAATACCAAAAATTAGCCCGTCTCTACTAAAATAAAAATACAAAACATTAGCCGGGCGTGGTGTCGGGTGCCTGTAGTCCCAGCTACTTGGGAGGCTGAGGCAGGAGAA
>NW_012105342.1:631421-633194 GCF_000951045.1 Mandrillus leucophaeus | reverse complement strand
AAAAAAAAAAAAAAAGTCCTCACAGATGATCCAGGAAAAGCTCTTTGAAGGGTCCTAAATCTGCTTTCCCTCCCGTGAGCCTCTTGTGAATCTGAGGTTCTCAGCAGATTGCCAGCCTGTAATAGAATAGAGAAACAGAAATCAGTGCAAAAACCTTTGTTGCTATGTTTTTCTTATAGAAATTACAGACATGTCCTAGGTAAGATAAGCATACATTCTCTGCTAATGATTATCAATGTCATTCTCATCTGAAATGCCATCTAGAAAACAGGTCTCCAGAGGCTGCCCTGATGGGTGGCAGCTGCCGGCAGTGTGCCCTGAAAAAGGAGACTGATCTGGTCACATGGCCCTCCCACCCCAGGGTGGCAGCACCTACAGACTTAGGAAAGACACAGAGGAGGGTGACTCAGCCTGACTCTCAAGAAAGGTCCCAAACACCCTTGGTGAGAAAGCACAGAAGACGGTAAGACAACCCCTGGAGAAACCAAAGGAAGAAAGTTACACGCAGGAGACAGAGCCTGAGCAGACAAGAGCTGGAAGATTCCCCTGGCTGCCGCTGGAGTGGAGGAGGACCACACTCCCAGTGCAGAGCCACCTGGCAGGGGCCCACTTGAGTTTCAAAGCGAAATCACCCTTTCTGAATACTCTGTGTGTCGGGCATGTGTTAGCTGTTCTGCATGCATGGCCAGGCGTGGTGGTTCACTCCTGCAATCTCAGCACTTTGGGAGGCCGAGGTGGGCAGATCACAAGGTTAGGAGTTTGAGACCATCCTGGCTAACACAGTGAAACCCTGTCTCTACTAAAAAATACAAAAAATTAGCCAGGTGCAGTGGCACGTGCCTGTAATCCCAGCTACTTGGGAGGCTAAGGCAGGAAAATCCCTTGAACCTGGGAGGCGGAGGTTGCAAATCTCAAGAATGGGTCTGGGCCAGGTGCAGTGGCTCACACCTGTAGTCCTAGCTACTTGGGAGGCTGAGGCAGGAGGATCATTTGAGTTCAGGAGTTCCAGGCTCCAATGAACTATGATCACACCACTGCACTCCAGCCTAGGCGACAGAGTGAGACGATGTCTCTAAAAATAAATAAATGAAAAGGAAAAAGAATGGTTTTGCTAGGCTCTTTTCCATACTGACTGATGAGGGCCAAAGAAATAAGTGGGAAGAAGGAGTCCACGGAAATTGCCTGGCTGTTTCTGAGCCACTGTCCCCTGTCCCAGAGGCTTTGCTTGGGCAGACGGAGGGCAGTTCAGCTTCCTGAGAGGTGGGGAGAAGGGCAGGAAAAGGAGAGAAAGGAAGAACAAATCCCTCTCATTTGATCAGTTCATTTATTGAATGTTTCTTGTTAAAAGCTGAGAATAAACACATGCAAAAGATGCAGCCTGCCCTCTGGAAGCAGACAGTATCGATTCTCCCAGGCACTTGGGAGGAGCCGGGTGGACTCTCAGGGTCTCATCGTGCTGCTCTCCCAGGTCTTACCTTAGGCACCACCATTCCTGCATTTGAGAAATGGTGCTGGCAGTAGCTGCTTGTGCTTAAAATGTAAGGGGGCAGCCAGGTGCAGCGGCTCATGCCTGTAATCCCAGCACTTTGGGAGGCCGAGGCAGGTGGATCACGAGGTCAGGAGATGGAGACTATCCTGGCTAACATGGTGAAACACCGTCTCTACTAAAAATACAAAAAAATTAGCCAGGCATGGTGGCAGGCGCCTGTAGTCCCAGCTACTCGGAAGGCTGAGGCAGGAGAATGGTGTGAACCCGGGAGGCGGAGCTTGCAG
>NW_012105342.1:627497-628641 GCF_000951045.1 Mandrillus leucophaeus | reverse complement strand
AAAAAAAAAAAAAAAAAATGCAGGTCCCAGATCCAGAAAAGAGAGAGAGAGAATTCCCTTTGCCTCCTCCTTTTTCGTTTTGTCTGGGTTCTCAGTGGATGGCATATGCCCACCCACATTGGTGAGGGTGATCTTTAGTCAATGGATTCAAATGCCAATCCCTTTCAGAAACACCCTCACACACCCAGAAAGGCTGCTCTACAGGCCATCTGGGTATCCCTTAATCCAGTCTAGTTGACCTGTGACATTAGCTGCTGCAACTCTTTATTTCATGTCTTCAGCTGGTATATTGAGAACCATAATGGAATCCATCAACCTACGCCATCAGGATTCATCAACACAGGTGCAACTTAGTTTAAAAGATGAGGCTTTGGAGGAAGATATTTCAACCACCAAGTCCTACTTGTCACTAAAAGTAGAATTTCAGATCAGTGGGTGGACATTGGGCAGGAGGCACTGTTATGCGGCATCCCTCAGAGAGCTCTGCAGGGTCTCATCCCGAAGGCTGCACAAGGTGGTGGGTGACGGGGACGCCCGCTGAGCCTGAGGCCCAGGGCAGCCTGACAGAGGGCCTGTGTCTCAGCCCTCTCAGGCAGAAGGTTAGAACCAGGCAACCTGGCATCTTGATTTCCAGAGCCCTTTATCCTCATCCTCTTGATCTCACGTCCTGGTCTGGACTCTCTAACTAGCTGGTTAGTTCTTGACCAAGGTTGGGCTTCCTCCACTCCCACCTCTGTTTCTGTTTTCTAATTTTTATGGGCTGCCTATCTCTTTCCTAGAATCTTAGAAATAATGGCTAGTTCATCTGTCTGTAGCCATGTCTATAGCATCTACAGGCTTAAAAATGTTCTCACGGAGGCTGGGAGTGGTGGCTCATGCCTGTAATTCCAGCACTTTGGGAGGCTGAGTTGGGCAGATCACAAGGTCAGGAGTTCGAGACCAGCCTGACCAACGTAGTGAAATCCCGTCTCTACTAAAAATACAAAAAAAAAAAATAGCTGGGCGTGGTGGCAGACCCCTGTAATCTCAGTCACTTGGGAGGCTAAAGCAGGAGAATCGATTGAACCCAGGAGGCAGAGGTTGCAGTGAGCCGAGATTGTGCCATTGCACTCCAGCCCAGGTGACAGTGCGAGACTCTGTCTGG
>NW_012105342.1:610990-625687 GCF_000951045.1 Mandrillus leucophaeus | reverse complement strand
TGCACTCCAGCCTGGGTGACAGAGCGAGACTCTGTCTCAAAAAAAAAAAAAAAAAAAAAAAACAAAAAAGTAAGGGGGCAGCTTGCACCATTAGGATGGCTACTATAAAAAAAAAAAACAAAAAACACAGAAAATAAGTGTTGGTGAGGATGTGGAAAAGTTGGAACCCTTGTGCACTGTTGGTGGGAATGTAAAATGGTGCAGCCGCTATGTAAAGCAGGATGGCAGTTCCTCAAAAACTTAAAAATAGAATTACCATATGATCCAAAAATTCCACTGTTGAGTATATACGCCAAAGACAGCAGGGTCTTGAAGTGATATTTGTACACCGCATTCATAGCAGTATTATTCACGTTAACCAAAAGGTGGAAGTAAGCCAAGAGTCCATCCACAGACAAGTGCACAAACAAAATGTGGTGTATTCATACAATGGAATATTATTGAGGACAACATTTCTACTAAGTGAAATGAGCTAATCACAAAAGAACAAATACCGCATGATTCCAGTTATATGAGTTGCCTAGAGTCATCAAATTCACAAACACAGGAAGTAAGATGGCGATTGCCAGGGGCCGTGCAATGGGGAGGGGAAGGGATGGGTACAGGGTTTCAGTTTTGCAAGATGAAGAGAGTCCTGGAGATAGATGGTGGGGATGGCTGCACAACACTGTGAATGTATTTAACAGTACTAAACTGTACACTTAAAATGGTTAAAAATAAAAAATGGTAAATTTTATTTTATTTTGAGATGGAGTGTCGCTCTGTCGCCCGGGCTGGAGTGCAATGGCGTGATCTTGGCTCACTGCAACCTCTGTCTCCCAGGTTCAAGCAATTCTCCTGCCTCAGCCTCCAAGTAGCTGGGATTACAGGCGCCCATGACCACATACGGTTAATTTTTTTGTATTTTTAGTAGAGACAGGGTTTCACCATGTTGGCCAGGCTGGTTTTGAACTCCTGACCTGAAGTGATCTGCTGGCCTCGGCCTCCCAAAGCGCTGGGATTACAGGCGTGAGCCACCGCGCCCAGCCAAAATGGTAAATTTTATTGTATGTGTTTTTCACCACAACTTTTAATAAAAAGCCTAAGGAGAAGTGTTGAAACTACCAAGGAGTGGTGTTATTGAGAATAAACTCCAACGGCCAAAACCTGTTGCTCCTCTGTGGTCAATTGGAGCAAGTGAGAGGGGCTGCCCCGACCTCAAGCTACCCTCTCCAATTGTTTCAAGGTTCGCTTCTGTGAAAACAAAAATGGAGGTTTACTTAAACCCCGGCATGTGTTTTATTTTGTCCTAGTTGTGTAGCCAGGCATTCACTGTTCTCATTCGTTCTGCCAAGTCAGCACCAGAGGCTGGCGAGGTGGCCACGGAGATGAACGAGTTCTTCCAGATGGCAGAGAGCGGAGTGAGGCTGAGGCTTGTTGCAGTGATATGCAATGCCCCTGAACTCTGAAGCTGAGAACTTCCTCTGGGCGGCTGGGTGACCATCTGTGAACACTTCCACCCCAAACACCATCATCGGTGGTTTTATGATGATGTTTGAGTTCCTAGTGTCGCAGTTAAATTTTGCAGCAAAAGCTATAATGCTCCTTTATACTTTGTTAAATTATCTTTGGACAAAGAGTTACGCGAGAAGGTGAAGAATGAAGGATTCCTTTCTGAAATACAATAAAAAGAGGACATCAATGTTTTCGGTAGCTCCTGGGGCCGTCTTCCCCTGACAATGTTTCTCAGCGCTGAAACGCATGCATGTTCTTGCAGAGCCAGCATCTGAGTGAGGAAAAGCTTGGCACCCCGATGTCCTGAGTGGGCTCAAGTGCAGGCTGCCAGGACCATGGTGCCCAAGCTACAGGCAGCCAAAGTTTCAGATGTTACCGTAGCTAATTGTAATTAACTCAGCTTCATCCTCACAAAGCTGAGGACATTAACACTGTAATTAGCTCCATTTTCCAGCAGGGGACCTGGGGTTTAGACACAGAGTTAGGTTTTGCTCAAGGTCATGCAGCAAGTAAATGTGAAAAATGAGGTTTGAACGCAGGCAATCTGGGTCTAGAGGCTGAAGACTTTACTACAAGCAGCTTGGGCTCTGGTGGCAGGAATGTCAACACCATCAGAACAATACAGAACTCAGGAAAGCTCCAGTTCCAGAGAAGATGTTGAGGACACCACAATGTCAGAAGGTGTCACACTGGTTTTGTTTTTAAATCAAGAAGGTGCTAAAAGGAGGCAATCAGATATTGGGGAAGAAAGTCACTACCCAGTTGGGGCACATGCATGAGCCTGCAGGGGCAGGAAGGAGGGAGGGTGAGGTATCTCCACCCAGACCCTCAACTCACCCTCTCCCTCCTTCTGGGTTCAAGTGATTCTCCTGCCTCAGCCTCCCAAGTAGCTGGGATTACAGGTGCCCACCACTACGCCCAGCTAATTCTTGTATTTTTAGTAGAGACAGGGTTTTGCTATGTTGGTCAGGCTGGTCTTGAACTCCTGACCTCAGGTGATCCACCTGCCTCGGCCTCCCAAAGTGCTGGGATTACAGGTGTGAGCCACTGTGCCTGGCCTCCAGTCCCTTCTTTTGGCCTGTAGTTATAAAGGTAATTGTAACCATGAAATATCCAAGATATAAGTTCCCTTTGCCGACTTGGTTTATCCATGTTTTCGCGGGCTGTGTGTCTTCTTAGCCTAAATCCTATGATAGTCATTCTACGATTCACCCCATATCCATTCTCTCATTTCTTATGACCGAATTTAACTCCAGCCTTTTCTAACTTTGCGATAACAGAAAATCAAAATAATTTATCTCTTTCCTTCTGTCTCCCAATAATGCGCACACATGCACGTGCCTGCACGTGCTAGTGCACACACATGTACATACAACATAGTTTCTAGAAAACGTTCATCTAGCTCAGTTTTCTGGCCCTTAATCGAATGTGCGAGTGGTGTAAGGATGCGTTTTCTTGATCCTGTGCTATGTGTAAGGCAATATGTCTCCATCTGATCCGGGTTATGTCTCTACAAATGTTGGATTTATGTAAATGCCACTCTGTCTCCAACCAGTACAGCACATGATTTAGCTGTAGTTCAGTGATGTTAGTTTGGAGAACTGCATGAGTTCTAACTACAGAACTTAAGAAATTCTATATTAAAGGAGAAAAACAAGCATCAGTGCTGGCTTTTTAAAAAAACTATTTATTTCAAAATGATTGCAGACTCACAAGGATTTGTAAAAATAGGAAATAGAGTTTGTTGAGCCCTCCCTCACCTTACTTCCTCCAGTGGTGACATCTTTTATAACTCGATTGCAACATGAGAGCCAAGGACCAAGAAATTAACACTGCTACATGACACTACAACCTTATTCAGTTTTCACTTTTTTTTTTACCCTGCATTAATTTTGTGTGTGTGTGTGTGTGTGTGTAGTTTTATGCAATTTTACTCTGTGTATAGATTTATGTAATGTCATGATCAGGATATGGAGCCATTCTATCATCTCTGGGGAACTATCTCATACCCATCCTATCCAGGCTCACCCGTCCACCCACCCCTGTCCCTATCAGCAACCACTAACCTGTTCTCTATCTCTATAGTTTTGTCATTTTGAGGATGTTTTGAAATGAACTCGTACCATATCAAAAAACCATTTCAAATTGGCTATTTTTACTAAGTATAATGCCCTTAAGAGCCATCCAAGCTACTGCATGTATCAATAGTTTTCATTGCTGAGTAGTATTTTCTTTTGTGGATGAACCAGAGTTTGTTCAACCCTTCACCCTTTCAAGGACATTTGGGTTGTTTCCACTGTCTGGTGATTATGAATGAAATCGCTGTGAGTGTTCATGTACGAGTTTGTGTGTGAATATAACTTTCCATTTCACTACTGGGTTGTACTGTTAGTACGTGCCTAGTTTGTTGTTGTTCTCTTTTTGAGATGGAGTCTGGCTCTGTCAGTCAGGCTGGAGTGCAGTGGCACCATCTCGGCTCACTGCAACCTCTGCCTCCCAGGCTCGAGCAGTTCTCCTGCCTCAGCCTCCCGAGTAGCTGGGACTACATGTACTTGCCACCATGCCCGGCTAATTTTTGTGTTTTTAGTGGAGACAGGTTTTTGCCATGTCGCCCAGGCTGGTCTTGAACTCCTGACCTCAAGTGATCCACCCACCTCAGCCTCCCAAAGTGCCGGGATTATAGGCATGAGCGGCCACACCTGGTTGTATATACCTAGTTTTTGAAGAAACTTATTTTCCAGAGTGGTTATACCATTTTTTCACTTCCACTAGCTATGTGTGAGAATTCCAGTTTCTCAACATCCTTGCCAAGATTTCATGTTATGCCTATTTTTATATTTTAGCTATTTAAAAAAAATTTTTTTTCTTATTTTTTGATCTGTACCCAGGCTGGAGTACAGTGGCACGATCTCCACTCACTGCAACCTCCGCCTCCCTTGTTCAAGTGATTGTCCTGCCTCAGCCTCCCAAGTAGCTGGAATTACAGGCATGTGGTACCACACTTGGCTAATTTTTTTTACATTTTAGTAGAGACAGGGTTTCGCCATGTTGACCAGGCTGGGCTCCAACTCATGACCTATATGATCAACCCGCCTCGGCCTCCCAAACTTAGAATTATAGATGTGAGCCACCAGGCCTGGCCCCTATTTTAGCCATTCTAATAGCTATGTAATATTATCTCATTGTAGTTTAAACTTGCATTTCCTTAATAGCAATGATGTTGAGTATATTTTCATGTGCTTATTTGCCATTTGCATCTCCTCTTCAGTGAAATGTAAAGTTCATGTCTTTTGTGCATTTTCTAATTGGATTCTTTGGTTTCGTTTTTATCATTGTTTTACTGTTGAGTTTCAAGTATTCTTTACGTATTCTAGATACAAGTCCTTTGTCAGATGTGTGGTTTGCAAATATTTTTCTCTCCATTTGTAGCATGTCTCTTCATCCTCTTACCAGGGTCTCTGAAGCCACAAAAAGTTAATTTTGGCCAGACATGGTGGCTCACGCCTATAATCCAGCACTTTGGGAGGCCGAGGCAGGTGGATTACCTGAGGTCAGGAGATCGAGACCAGCCTGGTCAACACGGCAACACCCTATCTCTACTAAAAATACAAAAAAAATGAAAAATAAAAAACTAGCCAGGCATGGTGGCGTGTGCCTGTAATCCCAGCTATTCAGGAGGCTGAGGCAGGAGAACTGCTTGAGCCCAGGAGGCGAAGGATTCACTGAGCTAAGATTGTACCACTGCACTAAAGCTTAGGTGACAGAGTGAAACTATGGCTCAAAAAAAAAAAAAAGTTTTAATTTTGATGAAGTTTAATGTATTGTTTTTTCATTTAGGTGTTGTGGTTTGGGTGCCAAGTCTAAGAACCCTTGCTTCACCCTAGATCTAGAAGATTTTCTCCTGGGTTTTCTTCTAAAAGTTTTACAGTTTTATGCTTTACATTTAAATCTGTGATCCATTTTGAGTTAATTTTTGTGTAAAGTGTGAGGTTTAGGTCGAGGTGTTTTGTTTTGTTTTGGTTTTGCCCATAGGTATTCAATTGCTTCTGTATCATTGTTGGAAAGGTTATCTTTCCTTAAATTGCTTTTGCACATTTGTAAACAATCATTGGGGCATATTTGTGTGGACCTATTTCTGGGTTCTCTATTTTGTTCCATAGTCTCTCTGCCAATATCATGCATAGCTCTACAGTAAGCCTTAATATTGAGAAAAGCGATTCCTCTCATTTCATTCATCTTTTGGAAGATTGGTTATTCTATCTAGTGCCTTCCCTTTCCATATAAAATTTAAAATATGCTTGTCTATGTATACAAAAAGCCTTGATGGGATTTTGATATAAATTACTTTAAAACTACTGAGTAATTTGGGAGAGTTGACATTTTTACTATGTTGAGTCTATCCATGAACATGGCGTGTCTCCATTTGTTTACATCTTCTTTGATTTTTTTAATTAGCAGTTTGCAGTTTTCAGCAGACAGACCTGAACAAGTTTTATTAGACTTGTATCTAAACATTTATCTTTTTTGAGTAGTTATAAATATTTTGTTTTAAAATTTGGTTTCTTCATGTTGTTGCTAGTACATAAAAATACAATTGATTTTTCTGTGTTGATCTTGTATCTTGGACTTTGCTGTACCCACTTAGTTCTCAGAGCTTTTCTAGATTTCTGATATGGTTTGGCTGCGTACCCATCCAAATCTCACCTTGAATTGTAATAATCCCCACATGTCAAGGGCAGGGCCAAGTGGAGACAATTGAATCATGGGGGCAGACTCTCCCTTACTGTTCTTGTGTTAGTGAATAAGTCTCATGAGATCTGATGGTTTTATAAATGGGAGTTCCCCTGCACAATCTGTCTTGCCTGCCTCCATGTAAGATGTGACTTCGCTCATCATTTGCCGTCTGCCACAATTGGGAGGCCTCCCAGCCCTGTGGAACTGTGAGTCCATTAAACCTTTTTCCTTTATAAATTACCCAGTCTTGGGTATGTCTTCTTTTTTTTTTTTTTTTTTTTTTTTTGAGACGGAGTCTTGCTCTGTCACCCAGGCTGGAGTGCAGTGGCCGGATCTCGGCTCACTGCAAGCTCCGCCTCCCAGGTTCACACCATTCTCCTGCCTCAGCCTCCCGAGTAGCTGGGACTACAGGCGCCCGCCACCTCGCCTGGCTAGTTTTTTGTATTTTTTAGTAGAGACGGGGTTTCACCGTGTTAGCCAGGATGGTCTCGATCTCCTGACCTCATGATCCACCCGTCTCGGCCTCCCAAAGTGCTGGGATTACAGGCTTGAGCCACCGCGCCCGGCCTGGGTATGTCTTTATTAGCAGCATAAGAATAGACTAATATCTTACTTAGCATATTTTGCTTAAATAATCAGGTCATCTGAAAATATGGACAGATTTATTTCTTCCTTTTTGAGCTGTATGCTTTTTATTTTCTTTTCTTGCCTTATTTTACTGACTAAAAACTTGAGAAGAAGCATCCTTATCTTGTTCCATATCTTATAAGAAAAAAATGAGCTTTCACCATTGAGATGATGTCAACTGTAGGTTGTTCTGTAGATGACCTTAATCAAGTTTAGGAGGTTCCCCTTCATACCTAGTTTGCTGAGGGTTTTTAATCATAAAATGATGTTGAATTTTGTCAATGATCATATTAATTTTGATTATATCAAACTTTAACCATATTAAAAATGATCACGTCAATTTTAGCATGACCAAATCAATTGTTGTGATCATATGATTTTTCTTCTGTTGATATGGTGGATTAGACTGATTGATTTAGTGTTGAACCAGCCTTGCATAGCTGCATACATTGCTTATGGTGTATTATTCTTTCAGTACATTGCTAGGTTTGATCTGCCAATATTTTGTAAAAGATTTCTGTATCTAATTTCATGAAATATAATGGTCTGTAGTTTTCTCTTTCTTCTTTCTTTTCTTTCCTTCCTTTTCCTTTCTTCCTTTTCTTCCTTCCTCTTCCTTCTTTTTCTTTCTTCTTTCTTTCTTTCTTTCTTTTTCTTTTCTTTCATCTTTCTCCTTTTCTTTCATCTTTGTGTGGGTTTTGTTTTAGAATTAGGGTAATACTGGTCTCATAAAATAGATAGGAAGTGTTCCTTCCTCTTCAGTTTTCTGGACAATACTTGTACAATTAGTGCTTGTTCTTATTTAAACATTTGGTAGAATCTCCAGTGAAACCATCAGGATCTGGAATTTTTTCAGAAGCTTTTAATTCATTAATTCAATTTTTAATAGTTATAAGACTACCCAAATTATCTGTTTCATATTAGTTGAATTTGGTAATTTGTGATTTTCAAGGAATGTGTCCATTTTATCTAAGTTAAATTTAAGTGCTTAGAGATGTCTGTAGTACTTCCTATTATCCTTTTAGTGAATGCAGGTGCCATACTGATACTCCCTTTTTCATTTCTAATACTGTTACTTTGTGTCTTCACTCTCTTTATTGTTGCCAGTCTTGTGATAAGTTTGTCATTTTTACTGATATTTTCTTTTCTTTTCTTTTCCTTTTTTTTGACGGAGTCTTGCTCTGTCGCCCAGGCTGGAGTGCAGTGGCGCAATCTTGGCTCACTGCAAGCTCTGCCTCCCGGGTTCACACCATTCTCCTGCTCAGCCTCCCGAGTAGCTGGGACTATAGGCACCCGCCACCACGCCCAACTAATATTTTTGTATTTTTAGTAGAGACGGGGTTTCACCATATTAGCCAGGATGGTCTCCATCTCCTAACCTTGTGATCCACCCGCCTCGGCCTCCCAAAGTGCTGGGATTACAAGTGTGAGTCACCGCGCCCGGCCCTTACTGATATTTTCAAAGAGTCAGCTTTTTATTTCATTAATTTTCTCTATTACTACATTTTTAGTTTCTTTCTGCTCTTCTCTTGTTCTTTATTTTTTTTCTGCTTGTTTTGTGTTTATTTTTTCCTTCTTTTTCTGGTTTCCTGAGGTGGGTGCTTAAATTTTTGACCTTAGGATCTTTCTTCTTTTCTAACATAAGCATTTGGTGCTGTAAATTTCCCTCTGTGCACTGCTTTAGCTGCATTTCACAAATTTCGATATGATGTGTTTTCATACAGCTATGTGTACTTTTATTTTTTTTAAATTGACCTTTTAAACCATTTTAAAGTATACAATTCAGTGGTATTAGTGCATTCAAAATGTCATGTTAGGCCGGGCGCGGTGGCTCACGCCTGTAATCCCAGCACTTTGGGAGGCCGAGGCAGGTGGATCACAAGGTCAGGAGATCAAGACCATCCTGGCTAACACAGTGAAACCCTGTCTCTACTAAAAACACACAAAAAATTAGCCAGGCATGGTGGCAGGTGCCTGTAGTCCCAGCTACTCGGGAGGCTGAGGCAGGAGAATGGCGTGAACCTGGGAGGCCAAGTTTGCAGTGAGCCGAGATGGCACCACTGCACTCCAGCTTGGGCAACAGAGGGAGACTCCGTCTCAAAAATAAATAAATAAAAAGTCATGTGTTACCATTACCACTATCCATCTCCAGAATTTTTTCATTATCCCAAACCGAAACTGTATCCATTAAAGAGTTAGTCCTTATTCCCCCTTTTGCTAGTTCCTGGTAACCTCTATTCTACTCTCTGTCTATACCTTTGCCAGTCCTGGGTGCTTCATACAAGTGAAATCATACAATTTGCCTCTCTGAGTCTGGCTTATTTCACTTAGCACAATGTTTCCAAGGTTCGTCACATGTTGTAGCTTATGTCAGAGTTTCCCTCCTTTGAAGACTGAGTAATAATTCAGTTCATCGTATGTATGTGCCACCTTTTGTTTATTCATCCATCCATTGGTGGCCTCTTGGGCTCTTTCCACTTATTGTGAATAATGCTGCTGTGAACAGCAATGAACAACTCTCTATTTATTCTGTTTTCAATTCCGTGTAAGCATATACCCAGAAGTTAAATGACTGTACTGTAAGGTAATTCTAAGTTTAACTTTTTGCAAAACTCAAACAGTTTTCCACAGTGACTGCATCATTTTACATCCCCACCAGCAGTGCACAAGGGTTAAATTTCTTCACATCCTCACCAACACTTGTCATTTTCAATTTGGGAGGGTAATAGTCATCCTAATGGGTATGAAGTAATACCACATTTTGACTTGCATTTCTCTAGTAATAATGTTTAACATCTTTGATGTGTTTATTGGCCATTTGTATAGCTCCTTGGGAGAAATGTCTATTCATGTCCTTTGCCCATTTTTCAATTGAGCTGCTTGTGGTTGTTACTATTGTTGTTGAGTTGTAGGAGTTCTTTACATATTCAGGAAATTATTCTATGTGACTTTACTCTTTAAATTTGTGAAGGTTTGTTTTATGATCCAGGTTTTCATCTATCTTAAATGTTCCATGGTGCTTGAAAAGCATGTATATTATGCCGTTGTCATTTAGAATATTCTATCAATGTTCATTAGATCATGTTGGTTGATGGTGATGTTTAGTTCATTTGTATCTTTGCTGATTTTCTATCTAATATTTCTATCAGTTGCTGACAGAGGGGTATTCAAGTACCCAGCCATAATTGGGGATTTGTCTAGTTCTTTTCTCAGTTCTGTTTTTACTTCATGCATTTCGATGTTCTGTCCTTTGGTGTTTGGTACATGCACATTTAAGATCACTGTGTGTTTTTGGAGGGTTGCATCTTTTATTTATTTATTTATTTATTTATTTAAGACAGATCCTCACTCTGTCACCCAGGCTGGAGTGCAGTGGCACCATCTCAGCTCACTGCAACCTCCATCTCCTGGGTTCAAGTGATTCTCCTGCCTCAGCCACCCGAGTAGCTGAGATTACAAGTGGGTGCCAACACACCCAGCTAATCTTTGTAATTTTAGTAGAGACAGGGTTTCACCATGTTGGCCACGCTGGTCTTGAACTCCTGACCTCAAGTGATCTACCCGCCTCAGCCTCCCAAAGTGCTGTGATTACATGTGTAAGCCACTGTTCCCGGCCAGGTTGCATCTTTTATCATTATATAATGTCCCTGGTAATTTTCTCTTGGAAGTCTACTATATCTGTTACGAAGCCACTCCAGTTGGCATAGCGTATCTTTTCCATCCTTTTATATTCAATCTACTTATTTCATTATAGTGAGTTTCTTATGGGCTTCACATAAATGGGTCATTTTTTAATCCATTCTTCCAATCTCTGTTTTTCAGTTGGTCACTAATTGTATTTTATAGAGACTATTTACATTAAAAATAATTATTAATAGATTAGGGCTCAAGTCTTCCATTTTATTAGTGATCTTCTGTATGCTTTCTCCAGTTCTTGTTCCTCTGCATACCTTTTCTTGATTTCTTGTGGATTACCTGGATGTTATTTAGCGTTTCATTTTGATTTGTTCATAATGTTTTTTAGTTTATTCCTTTGAATAATTTT
This sequence comes from Mandrillus leucophaeus, assembly GCF_000951045.1. NCBI lineage: Eukaryota > Metazoa > Chordata > Mammalia > Primates > Cercopithecidae > Mandrillus > Mandrillus leucophaeus. The sequence goes on along the minus strand of NW_012105342.1, from coordinate 614,787 downwards.
CTTAGTGGTGGCTCTAGGTATACAAAATACATATGAAGCATGTCACAGTCTACTGGTATTGACATTTACCAAAGTGAAGTGTAGAAACTTCACTTCCTTTTATTTTCCTTTGTGCTCCCCAATTTTTAAATATCATTGTTTTAAGTACTTCTTCTATATACACTGAGTACCATATCAGATGGCATTATAACGTTTGTTTTAACCATCAAATATAATTTTATAAGGAGAAGGATAGTCTATTATGTTTGCCCTTCTCTTTACTTATTCTATTGTTTTTTTCTTTCATTCTGTAGCTCCTTTCCTCTTTCTGTCATCTCCATCTGCTACCATTTCCATTCTGTTTCTTTAGCTGTTCTTTAAGAGTAGATTTGGTTGGGTGTGGTGGCTCATGCCTGTAATCCCAGCACTTTGGGAGGCCAAGACAGATGGGTCACTTGAGGCCAGGAATTCGAGACCAGCCTGGCCAACATGGTAAAACCCCATCTCTACTAAAAATACACAAATTAGCGGGGCATGGTGGGGCACACCCGTGATCCCAGCTACTCTGGAGGCTGAGGCAGCAGAATTCTTGAACCCAGGAGGGAGAGGTTGCAGTGAGTCGAGGGCATGCCACTGCACTCCAGCCCGGGTGACACAGTGAGACCCTGTCTCAAAAATTAAAATAAATAAATAAAAATTTTAAAAAGAGCAAATCTGATGGCAACAAATTCTATTCCTTTGTCTGTGAATGTCTTTATCCTTCAGAAGCAAATGGTACTTTCACTAGTTATACGACGCAGGGTTTACAATTCTTTATTTTTCAGCACTTGAAAAATGCTGGGCTACTTCCTCCTAGTCTCCATGGTTTCAGAGGATGAATCCTCTGTCATTCAAATCATTGATCCCCTGTAACTAATTCATTGCTCCTTTCTAGCTGCTTTCAATTGTGTGTTTCTTGGGGATTTTTGTCTTTAGTTTTCAGAAGTTTTATTATAATGTACCTTGATGTGGATTCTTTTGGTTTTATTCTGTTTGAGGTTCACTTAGCTTTTTGAATCTATAAGTTTATGCCTTTCACCAACGTTGGGGAATTTTCAGCCATTATTTCTTGGGCACCTTTTCAGCTTCACAAATTTTCTCCTACCCTGGAACTCCGATGACATAAAGGCTAGTTCTTTTGTCATTGTCCTGCAGGTTATGAGACTTTGTTCATTTATTTCCCAGGCTATTTTCTCTGTTTATTTATTTACTTATTTTTTGAGACACAGTCTTGCTCTGTCATCCAGGCTGGAGTGCGGTGACATGATCTCGGCTCACTGCAACCTCCACCTCCCGGGTTCAAGTGGTTCTCCTGCCTCAGCCTCCTGAGTAGTTGAGATTACAGGTGCCCGCCACCATGCTCGGATAATTTTTGTATTTTTAGTAGAGAACAGGGTTTCACCATGTTGGCCAGGCTGATCTCGAACTCCTGACTTCAGGTGATCCCCCGCCTCGGCCTCTCAAAATGCTGGGATTACAAGCGTAAGCCACGGAGCCGGCCCTCTTTGTATTATTTAGATTAAATTTTATTTCTCTCTTCTCACATTCACTAATTTTATTCTCTATCATCTCTAAGCTAGTACGGAGCTCATTCAGCAAATTGTTTATTTCAGTTCCTGTATTTTTAGTTTCTATAATTTTCATTTAGTTCTTTTTTTGCATCTTCTATTTCTCTGCTGAGACTTTCTATTTTTACTTGTTTCAGGAGTATTTATAATTGCTTGTTGAAACTTTTTGTGATGACTGCTTTGAAATCTTCATCAGAGAATTTCAACCGCTGAATCATCTTCGTGTGTGCTTTTGTTTGTTGCCTGTTGTCATTCAAGTTGTTATTTTCTGGGTTCTTGGCATGACAAGTGGTCTTTGATTGTATCTTGGATATTTCGGGTACTATGTTAGAAGACTCAGAGTCTGTCTTCTTTAAAGCTTCCATTTTAGCAGGCAGTCTCCCCATTTAGATTTAGGATGCAAGTCCTTAGGCTGTGGTTCCAATGACGAGTTTTCAGAGTCGCTGTAGTGCTATTGTAGTTGAGTTTGTTAGTGTGCTACTTGGGGGGCACTCTGCAATGTGTATGCACATTTGCATGTGTGAAACTTTCCTACTGGTCCAGTTCTAATCTTTTGACGTGTCGAATTGGTCAGTTTTACCTTTGGGTTGATCAGCTGTCTGCTCCAGACCTTCTATGCAGGCTTAAAGAATCATTTTCTCCAGTTTTTTCCTATCTGAGATCCTCTTCCCCATGTCTAGCTGGGGTGGGGACAGAAGTCCAGACTCCCCACTCCATCTCTGTGGACACCATGCCAGTAGGGAAGCAACTTGCTGCCAACAGTCCCCTGGCCCTGGTGGGTGGGAGTGGGAGTCCACACCCCCTACCTGGCCTCTGCCGACGGCACCAGCCCAGGCTGCCTGCTGCTGCTGGGCGGGGCATGGGAGTCTAGACTCTCTTTGAGACTTCACTGCAGTGCTGGAGTTGCTGCGGTGTTCACTTAGCTGAAGGTAAAGTGGGTATTACCAAAAAAGATTTCTGTCCTGTGGGCTGCCCATTTCCCTGTCTCTGCTAGAGAAATAAGGCGTTTCTTCAAGTTTTATTTTCCATCTGTGCCTTATGGTGGGTCTGGGTTGCAGGCTCCTCCAGCACCCAGTCCAGAATACAGCAAAGATAAAAACAAAACCCAGAGATTCGCCACCACCTCAGTCCTCAAGTCCTGAGTTCTCTAGCCAGGCTGCCTGCCTCTTTTTTACTTTTCCAAGGGTCCTTATGATTGTCCATTGAATTATTTCCAGTGTTTTTAGTTTCACTTAACAGAAAGGAGCAGAGGGAAGTGAATCGACTTGTCTAGGAGTAGAAAGCCGGCTCCTTTCTATGCTAGATGTTTTTGTCTTTTACATTGTAACTAGAAACTCCTGGAGTTTTTTCCTCAGAATATTGGAGTCAATCAATGTTTCTTTCATTTTCAAATACAGAAATGCCTTATAACCTGTTTACTAAAATGATAAAGAATCAGGTTAACAGAGGCCAGGCATGGTGGTTCACGCCTGTAATCCCAGCACTTTGGGAAGCTGAGGCAGGTGGATCACCTGAGGTCAGGAGTTCAAGATCAGCCTGGCCAACATGGCGAAATCGCGTCTCTACAAAAAATGCAAAAATTAGCTAGGCGTGGTGGCAGGCACCTATAATCCCAGCTACTTGGGAGGCTGAGGCAGGGAGAATTGCTTGAACCCAGGAGGCAGAGGATGCAGTGAGCCGAGATCCCACCACTGTACTCCAGCCTGGGCAGGTCCCAAGAGCAAGCTGCAAAGGTGCCCAGCAAGTCTCAGCCCATGGCTGGATCCTCCCTCTGCTGCCTCTACTTGTTGGTTTTATGCCAGGTTTCCCACCTGGTTTCTTCCCAGAAGCCTAGTCTTGCAGGGGGTACAGGTGATTTTGGACAGTACTGCAGAGAGACCGGCCACTCGCCACCGTGAGACAAGTTGCATGAGGATGAGGCTTCAGAGGTCTGGCCTGAACCTGATTCAGGTGCGACGTCAGGGAGGAAACAAACGTTGGCATTAGGATTGCACCCAGCATGAATGAACTGTGATTGCAGAATGAGTAAACTTTTAGTTGGAGGACCATTTCCACTCCAAACTTCCGTGGGAGTAAGTTCTTCAGAAAACTGCCTTCAGGGTGCCCCAGGATCCTGTGGAAGTGCAGAGACTGGAACCGCCAACTGTCAGCCTTCTCTAGGGCAGGATGACAGCATGTTTCAGGTCCCACTGAATTGCCCAAAAGGCTGAA
>NW_012105342.1:600248-606725 GCF_000951045.1 Mandrillus leucophaeus | reverse complement strand
TACGAAGGACACAAATGAAGAGATGCAGAGGGGGAGGTACGGGAGAGGGAGCACGAAGCTTCGATGCCCTCCCCAGGGACCGCCCTCCAAGAAGCAACCCGTGTTCAGCCATCCAAGAGCTCCTGGCATCCAGTTCTTCGGGGTTTTTATGGAAGCTTCACGACTGATTAAACCACTGGCAACCTCCAGGCTGGGGGGTGGAGTTGAAAGTCCTGACCTCTAATCCTGCCTAGATGTTTCTCGTAAGCTGCTCCACCCTCCCTAGGGGCTGCCAGCCAGCAGGTAATTCATTCCTGTACAAAAAGGCATCACTGTGGAGTTGCTAAGGATTTCAGGAGTCATGTGCCGGGAAATGGGGTTCACAATATCACAGGGGCCATGCTGGAGCTCCCGTGAGCCTGAGTCACCCAGCCTCGTCCATAGTGTGCTCAGGAGCCCTGCACTGTAGGGCAGGATGTGCATCCCGTGCATGGGACACGGGACACAGAGGCAACAGAGGAGCTTGGAAGTGTGACAGGACTGGGCCATGACAACCCATTCTCCTGCCAAGGAATAGTGAGAGAGAAGGCTCCCCAGGGCGCAGCCACAGCACACCTAGGGCGTCCATGGAAGCAGACCCCATGCAGGCCTCTCCCTGTGAGTTCGGGTCATCTGAGACTGGTCATTTGAGCCCCGGCCATGTGCTGTTGATGATGTGAGACCACAGCCTATCCAGGAATCGAAACTGAGGCATCTGCTCCAGCCACCTGTGATTTATGGGCATTAATTGCAGACCTGCTCCTGTCTTATAAAATCAGGATGGAGCCGCCACTGCTGAGGCAAGGAAAAGATTTGTCTAAAATATTGGCTGCTGTCGTCGATACTGGGACCTCTTGAGCCAGGTCCCTTCCGCATTCTGATGAGGTAAGGCTGCCCTGGAAGAAAAAGGTCTCCAGAACATAAATCTATTTGACACCAAATGTGTCCTCACGGCGAGCCAAACCCCCCTGTGCAGGAGCCAGAGATACAGACACAGAAAAAGAGGAGCTGGTTCTGCCTTCAAGGACAGAAAGAAAGAGAAACTGCCTGGTGCTAAAGCAAGCCCTCTTTGCAGCTCATTCCAAGCCCAAACCAGCTCCTGCAACTCTTGCCAAAGCCGTAGCTCTTCACGGGGATGGAAAACAAGCTCCTCCTGTGTGGCCATCGGGATGGTTTTCTCCTCCCCTCGTGCCTGCTGTAGACGAGGGGCGTTTCCTCACGCCGTGACTGTTGCTTTGGCCAATGGATCATTAGCAGTGAGGTGTGGGCAAAGGCCTGCAATATGCTTGTGCGTACAGTTGGCTCCGCTCCTGGGCTCTGGCCCTTCACCATGAGAACACGTCCAGGTGCTGCTGATCAAAGAAGAAGGAGCCTGCGGGGCACGTCGGAGGCCACCCTGCCGCTTAGAGCCCAGTGCAGCTGAGCCCAGTGGCCTGCACAGCCTTGTGTGACGTGCTACAAGACACTGAAACTGTGAAGTTGTCTGTTACACAGCATTATTGTGCCAATAACCCGTCACCACATCCAGGACTTTAGAGAAGCAAGACGCTGATAGGATGCTCCCGCCACCATCTTCAGAATTATCTGAAAAACAACCCTGACACCAACATAATTTTTTTTTCTCTCACTTCTTCAAAGTATATTATTCCCTCAGTCTGTGAGTCAGGGGTTATTTTATTTTTAAAGTTTGCTGCCTCCTCAGTAGATATAATTTGACCCTAATTTTGTAAGACATGAATATATATAAATATATTCCAGAGATGAGACTGAAATGCTCAAGATAGTGACAGCAGTATTTCTGGGTTGAGAGATCTAGAGTGACTTATGTTCCACTGAAAACATTTCTATATTTGTTCACATTTTCTATAATAAGTCATTATTTTATGATCAGCTATATATACTTGATTTTTGAACAGATAAAGCTTAACATAAACATGGTTTAAACATAAAGTTTACTTCCCCAGAAACTTTGTTCACAATGTCAGAAACACAGGGCAGGAAGATAAGTCAATCCTTGCGCAACGGAGTCACTGTTCACCCTGGGAAGGGAGGTAACTGCCAGAAACCCAGACAAAGGGATCCTCAGATGCTGTTGGCCTCTTCTGCTTAGGAACTGATGGCAGAAAATATTTGTCCTTGAGAAAGCCAGCCCCTGATTAAATGTTACTATGCTCTGATACAATGTCAGTAAATCATTTCCAAAACCCCGAACACTGAAATAGTGGGAGGTGGCCATGACCACTTGGGTGATTTCTCACCTGGGAGGACGTCATAAAGGTGAAGACAAGCACTGGGATACAAATGTGCTTGCAATGGGGACATCTGCAGCGAGCAGAGAGTGGGGCACACACCTCCCTAGACTCGTTTCTCAGAAACACATCAGGTCACCCACTTTCTCTCCAAAAGCAGAACATAAAGTCAGATTGAGCTCATGTTCCCTTGTCCATGAATAACTGGATGTGTGAGGTTATGACAGATTTAGAACCTGCCAAAATCAGAGTGAGTGTCCTTCCTGGGCTAGAACACACTCTACTTCTCTGAAGTGGAATAAGATGGAAATTTCATAACCTCAAGGGACAGAGAACATTGCCCACTGCAGCAGATGGTAATACTCAGGGGCATCCTCCAGGGTTCGTCAGGTGGGCAGAACCAGAATGGGTCATGGGATGAGAGATCTATTACAGGAGCGAGACCTTGCCAGTTGCGGGAGGAGCTAGAGAAGCGAAGGTATCAGAGGGAAGTTGGCAGAGCGGAGGAGTCACCAATTAGCTGGTCTGAGAAATCAAGCTTGTCGCGTTGCCAAAGCTGGTCCCTGAAGGCAGAGGAGACATCTACAGCAAGCTATTTCTTCTTGGGTTTTCAGCCAAGCACCTGAAGATGGTCTGGAGCTATCGTTGGCCAGGAAGATGCCCCACAGTGAAGAAGACCAAATGGACAAGGAGTACAAGGACACGCAGGAGGCTGTGGCACCTCCAAGTGTGTCTGTCACCACACCTAACTGCACTGACCTTCAGAGGGTAATGGCTGCTGCCTGTTGATCAGAATTGGCTGAGTCCTTTCTGTAAGGAAGGAAGGGGAAAGGGAAATCAAAAGGGAGTCTGGCCTTGTCAGTTTCTACAGCGAGGCTCTGCCAGCAAAAAAACAGTGGCTATGGGCCAGGCAGCCCGCCTGCTGCAGAGCCAGCTCTTCCAGCTAAGGGCTTCTCCACCTCAGCACTGCTGATGCTTCCAGCCCGGTGATCCTTTGTGGTGGGAGTTTATCCTGAACATCCTTGGCCTCCACCCACAGGATTCCAAGGGCATAGTCCCTGCAAGTCATAACCAAAACCATCTCCAGACATTGCCAAATGTCCCCAGAGTGGTGGCAGACAAAATCCTGCCAGCTGAGAACCATCGTTTTACCTTCTGCATCTCAGAGTGCTGAACCAAGGTTTGAGAACATAATGAAGCTTATTCGGTCACATTGTGCTCACTAAAAAACATTGTTTTAAAAAATTTTAGTGAGAATAGAAAGGATTTCTATGCAATTAATAAACAGCTAAGGGCTGGGCATGGTGGCTCACACCTGTAATCCCAGCACTTTAGGAGGCTGAAGCAGGAGGATCACTTTAGGCCAGGAGATTGAGACGAGCCTAGTTAACATAGCAAGACCCCATCTCTACAAAAAGTTTAAAAATTAGCTGGGCATGGCTGTTGCCTAGCAAGTAAATAAATCCAGTGTTCTATTTTTCCATCACTGGGGCACTCATTGCCTTTCCTTCAACAATTCTGGAGATTCCACTAAGATTGCCTTGTCGATTCCCCTTGTCTGCAGCAGTGGACAGCTCAGTCTGAGGAGTGTGAGCCCTCTGAGCCCACGGTCAGGGGCTCTGCTGCTTTTCGTGGTGAGTCACTCAACAGCAATAATGCCCTTCTTGTTTGCGGGGTTATAACCTGAGTCCTGGTCAGCAGTTTCCAATGCATGACTCAGAGCGTGAGACTTTGCTGGGATGCTAAAGTGATTTGTTGACTTTTCAACCTTGATTTGTAACTTCTCTGTTAACTCTCTTTCGAAAGAAATCTTTGTCGTGGAGGAGTGAATAAGCTACTGAGCATCTGCAGAGTCCCACAGCTCTCTAAATTTCTGCCTATTCTATTTAGAGTCTGTAATTCTCATTCAAATGCATGTTGGGTCATGGAGACCAACGCTGTCCAGAAAAAAACTGGCCCAGTCTTGACTCAATCTGAAAGTCTCTCTGCCACACAAAATTGTCATTTTCCATACTTATCACAGTTATCTGTGGGTTTGTCTCTCTGTTTCTTGTTCTAAAAATTCTGCAGAAAGTTTGGGATTGAAGCATTTATGCAAGAGTCATACGTAACAATTAAAATGGTAAATTTTATGTCATATATATTTCATCACAATAAAAAATAAGTCAAATGCTGGCTGTACAAACTAAAAATAAAGAGTCAGACACAGACTTTTGGGAGGCAGCTAGAGCAGTACTCACAGATAAATTTATAATTGTAAATACTTATGATAACAAAGAAAAAAGATCTCAAATCAACAACTTAACCTTCCACAGTAAGACACTATGAAAGAACAGCAAGCTAAACCCAAAGCAAGCATAAGAAAGTAAATCAGAAGAATTAGAGAGGAATTTAATGAAACAGCAATTAGAAAAACAATAGAGAAAATCAACAAAATCGAAAGTTGGTTTTTGTTGCTGTTGTTGTTTTTGTTTGTTTTTCCTTTTTTTTTTTTTTTTGAGAGAATTCTGTCTCACTCTTGTCACCCAGGCTGGAGTGCAATGGCATAATCTCGGCTCACTGCACCCTCTGCTCTCCTGGGTTCAAGCGATTCTCCTGCCTCAACCTCCCGAAGAGCTGGGATTACAGGTGTGTGCCACCACGCCCAGCTAATTTTTGTATTTTTAGTAGAGACAGGGTTTCACCATGTTGGCCAGGCTGGTCACGAACTCCTGACCTCAGGCAGTCCGCCTGCCTTGGCCTCCCAAAGTGCTGTGATTACAGGTGTGAGCCACTGTGCCCAGCCAAAAGTTGATTCTTCTAAAAGATCAACAAAGTCGGCCAACCTTTACCTAGGCTGACTGCCAAAAAAGACAGATGAGTCAAATTACTAAAATCAGAAATTAATGAGAGGCCATTGCCACCAACTTACAGAAATAAAAAAGAATTGTGAGGGAATACTATGGACATCTGTATGCCAACAAATTAGATAACTTAGATGAAATGGACAAATTCCTAGAAAGACACAAACTCCAAAACTGATTCCAGGAAAACACAGAAGATATAAATAGTCATAGAAAAGAGATTGAATTAGTAATAAAAGAAACAATCTAGGCCAGGTGCAGTGTTATAAGCTTGTACTCCCAGCACTTTGGGAGGCTGAGGTGGGTGGATAGTTTGAGCTCAGAAATTTGAGACTAGCCTGGGCAACATGGTGAAACCCCATCTCTACAAATACGAAACAACAACAACAAAAAAACTAGCCAGGTTCAGGGGTGTGTGCCTGCAGGCCCAACTACTCTGGGAGATGGAGGTGGGAAGATCGCTTGAGCCCAGGAGGTCAAGGCTGCAGTGAGACTACACTCCAGTCTGGGCAACAGAGTGAGGGCCTGTCTCAAAAAATAAAAAGGAAAAGAAAAGAAATTCCCACAAAGAAAAGTGCAGCACTGAGGAATTCTACCAAACGTTTACTGAAGAATTATACTGATCTTTCACAAAATCTTCCAAAAAATAGAAGAGAAGGTAACACTTTCCAACTCTTCCTAGGAGCCTGATAATAGCCCAATACCAAAAACAAAGATATCACAAGAAAACCATAGACCAGTGTCTCTTCTGAGTACAGATGCAAAAATCCTGAACAAATTACTACCAAATTGAATCTAGCAATGTGTAAAAAGGATTTTACACCATAATCAAGTGGGATTTATCCCAGGGATGGAAGGTTGGCTTAATATCTAACAATAGATTATTTTAATACACCACACCATTACAATAAATGAAAAAACACACAACAATCTTACTAGATGCAAAAAAGCACTTGGCAAAGTTTAATACTCTTTCATAATTTAAAAAACCACTTTTGAAAACTAGCAATAGACGTTCCTAAGTCTGATAAAAAGCATCTGTGAAAAATTTACAGCTAATACCATACTTAGTAGACAGACTGCTTACTTTTCCCCTGCGATCAAGATGTCTGTTCTTGCCACCTCTACTCAATATTGTACCGGAAGTTCTAGCCAGTGAAATTAGGCAAGAAAATGAAACAAAAGCCACCAAAATTGTAAAGGGAAAAATAAAACCATCACTATTTGCAGATTATCTAATCCTGTCTATAGAAAATCCTAAGGGGTCTAAGAAAAAAATTAATATTAGAACTAATAAATGAGTTCAGCCAAGTTTCAGGATACAAGATCAATATCAAAAAATCAGTTGTATTTCTATACATTAGCAG
>NW_012105342.1:591629-597983 GCF_000951045.1 Mandrillus leucophaeus | reverse complement strand
ATACACTACTGATGAGAATGTAAATTGGTACAGTCTCTTTGGAGAACAGACTGGCCGTTCCTCAAATGGTTACCATATACCCCAGTAATTCCATTTGTAGGCGTATACTGGAGATAAATAAAAACATATGCCTGCATAAAAGCTTGTACATGAATGTTCAAAGCAGCATTATTCATAATATCCAAAAAGTGGAAACAACCCAAATATCCACCAACCGATGTATGAATACAATAAAATGTGGTATACATTTTGTTGGATATCATTTGTCAAGAAGAATAAATGAACCACTGATATATGCTTCAGCATGAATGAACCCTGGAAACAGTATGCTAAGTGAAGGAAACTCGTTCCAAAAGACCATACGTTCTATGATTTTACTTTTGTGATATGCCCAGAAGTGGCAGGTCTTTACAGATAGAAAGTAGATTACTGTCTGCCAAGGGCTGATGGGACAATGACAAAGGGGTGCAGAGTTCCTCCTTGGGAAAATAAAAACGTTCTAAAATGGATTGTGTGATAACTCTATGAACATATACTAAAAGCCATTTAATTGTACACTTTACATGGGCAGATTGCCCAGTATATAAGTGATGTCTCAATAAAGCCAGTTATTGAAAGGAGTCATATAATATAGACAGGGAAGTAAACACTCAAAGGGTTCTGCCTGAATTCGTCATCATAGAAGTGAGTCCTGGCCAGTCGCGGCGGCTCAGGCCTGTAATCCCAGTACTTTCGGAGGCCGAGGCAGGCAGATTGCCTGAGCTCAGGAGTTCAAGACCAGCCTAGGCAACATGGTGAAACCCCATCTCTGCTAACATACATAAAATTAGCCAGGCATGGCAGCAAGTGCCTGCAGTCCCAGTTACTTGGGAGGCTGAAGTAGGAGAACTGCTTGAACTTGGGAGGTGGAGGTTGCAGTGAGCCAAGATCACACCACTGCACTCCATCCTGGCTGGACGACAGAGCGAGACTCCAAGACTCCATCTCCAAAAAAGAAAAGGAAAGAAGTGAGTCCCAAAATTGCTAACCCAGTCAGAAGAAATTGGGATCAGCCAGGCATGGTAACTCATGCTTGTAATCCCATAATTCCAGCTCTTTGGGAGGCCAACGCAAGAAGATTGCTTGAGCCCAGGAGTTCAAGACCAGACCAGGAAATATGGCGAGGTGCCATCTCTGAAAAAAGAGAAATAAATTGAGTTCACTGCGAGACTGACAACTTAGAGGAACACCAAATGCACACTACAGCAGGACATTAGCAGAGAATACTTCGAAATGGAGCATACGGAAAAGAAAAGAAATCCATGGCCCTCCAATTTGCAGAGCTCACTCCAAACCTTAAAGCCAGGGATGATGAGACATGTGACAATTCTGTTTCTCAGTTAACCTAGAATTAAGTCTAAATAGTGAAAGAAAATAGATGTAGACCCTGCTGTTAGACTTTGGAAAAATGTATCCAGCATCAAAGCAGGACTCAAAGGCGAAAGTATTTTGAAAAGAAGAGGCAAAGAATGCAAGGCAGGTATCAGGAGCCTTTACCCATTAAATCATAAAGCATGAATGTTGAAAACCACAGCAACGACACCTCCCTGCCACCTCATCAAAGTTGCCACATTACGGTAGCTTGTTCATGGTGGGGAACCAGTCATTTTCTCATGTGATTACCTTATTTATTTATTTATTTATTTATTTATTTATTTATTTTGAGACGGAGTCTCACTCTGTCACCCAGGTTGGAGTGCAATGGCGTGATCTCGGCTCACTGCAAGCTCCGCCTCCCGGGTTCATGCCATTCTCCTGCCTCAGCCTCCCGAGTAGCTGGGACTACAGGTGCCTGCCACCAGGCTTGGCCAATTTTTTTTACTTTTTTAGTAGAGACAGAGTTTCACCATGTTATCCAGGATGGTCTCGATCTCCTGACCTCATGATCCACCCGCCTCGGCCTCCCAAATGCTGGGATTACAGGCATGAGCCACTGCGCCCAGCTCTGATTACCATATTTCTGAAAGACATAATAGTTTTGTGGGAAATGCTCAGTATTTTATTGATTTGGGGTACTAGAATAAGACGTGATTTATTTCAGAGTGAAATATGTGAGGTTTTTCCTGACTGCAGCAGGTCACACTGGAAGCAGGGCAAATGTCAGATTTATGCTTTTGGTCTTGTCTTGAAAGCAAAAGGCTGGTTGTAGCCAACAGAGCTCTCACTGGCATAATTCCAAAAGCCATAAGCGTGCTCAGCTATGTCTTCTATTGTCTCATTCAGAAGAAAAGAAATCATTGATTGTATTAGCTTTCTACTGATGCCTAACAAATTACCTCAAAATTAGCAGCTTAAAACAGCACCCGTTGATCACCTCACCATTCTGGAGGTCAGAAGTCCAGGTGGTTTGGCTGGCTTCTCTGCTCAAGGTCTCACGAGGCTGACATTGAGGTGCTGGCCAGGCTGGGTTTTTAATCAGAAGGCTTGAGGAATAACCCATTTCATGCTGACTCGGGATGCTGGCAGAGTTCCGTTCTATGCAGTTGTAGGATTGGGGAACTTGTTTCCTTTCTGGTTGTCAGCTAGGGGTGAAGAGCCACTGTCCTCAGAGGCCGTCTGTGTCTTCAAACCAGTGATGGCACTTCAGTTCCTTCTTGTGCTTGGGCCCTTTCCCCTTCTGCCTTCTCTTCTACCTGCCTCTACTCCCATCAGCTAGGGAAAGTCCTCTACATTTAAGGACTTGTGTAATTAGATTAGGCTCACATGGATAATCTCACAGGTTAATCTGTGAATCTTAAATTCAGCTGATTTGGGACCTTAATTATAACTGCAAAATCCCTTGTCAGCAGTACCTAGATGAACATTTGATGGAATAACCAGGGGCGGAAATCTTGGGGCATGGAGGCACTTTTAGGACATGGCCTACCATATCTATAGACATAAAGAGACACAAAGGCCTACTTCTAGTTGACACAAGGGCCACTCTGTCTATCCTGAACCCTACTGCAATAAAACAGTCACTCAGAGAAATCAATGGGTTACTACAGTGGGTATTTCAAACCCACTTTTCTATCCATAGCCTTGACCACCATATGAGGACCAACAGAAGAAAACACTGCTTTCTCCTCCGTGGTTTCATGCCTCTCCACCCACCTGGCAGAGGCCCTTTATATAAATGCAGCTACAGGATTAAGTGCCCACCTGAAAGATCATTCTTGGAAAGTAAAGAACTACTAGAAACCCAATTTCATGGCATGCTATTTCTACACTTGACTTTCCTAAACTTGCCTAGACCACGACTCTTGAAACTGTAGATAACTCACTCCGGCTGGTACATTGCAATTTATGAGCAAAAGCTCTGTTAATGGAGGACATACAATAGGAATGGAGCCTAAAAACACACAGGTAGATCCTCTTAAGTCCTTGCCTGAGCTACTCTGATGTCCGCTGAAAGCAGAAGTTATTCAAGGAATAAAACCAATTATACATTCTTAAATCAAAAGTGTCTCACAAAAGTCTATGTATTGCCTTTTTACAAACCTAATGGAAAAGGATGGGATGTTCATTTGTTCAAGACTTAAGAAACATCCCTAAAGTTATTTCTAGGTTTCCCACAGTGCCCCACTCTAATGCTATTCTATCTCCAGTTTCACTTACAGGCAAATAGTTCACTGTGGAAGACCTTTCTCAGCCTTCTTTGGCATCTCTGTAAATAAAGATAATCGATAGGTATTTTCTTTATTTGGAATGACTAACAGTATACAGATATTTGCGCAATAATACCTCAGAAACACCTTAGATTCCTTCCAGTCTTTAAATCATGATTTAAAGGACATACTCCTGAAAGGTTACAATTTCATTCAATATAGAAGATGTGGGGAAAAGAAAGATCAGACTGTTACTGTGTCTATGTAGAAGAAGTAGACATAAGAGACTCCATTTTGTTCTGTACTAAGAAAAACTCTTCTGCCTTGAGATGCTATTAATCTGTAACCCCAGCCCTAACCCTGTGCTCGCAGAAACACGTGCTGTGTTGACTCAAGGTTTAATGGATTGAGGGTTATGCAGAATGTGCTTTGTTAAAAAAGTGCTTGAAGGCAGTATGCTTGTTAAAAGTCATCACCATTCTCTAATATCAAGTACCCAGGGATACAATACACTGTGGAAGGCAACAGGGACCTCTGCCTAGGAAAGCCAGGTATTGTCCAAGGTTTCTCCCCATGTGATAGCCTGAGATATGGCCTTGTGGGAAGGGAAAGACCTGACCGCCCCCAGCCCAACACCCGTAAAGGGTCTGTGCTGAGGCGGATTAGTAAAAGAGGAAGTCCTCTTTCCAGTTGTGATCAGAGAAAGGCATCTGTCTCCTGCTCATCCCTGGGCAATGGAATGTCTCGGTGTAAATCCTGATTGTATGTTCTATTTACTGAGATAGGAGAAAACCACCTTAAGGCTGGATGCTAGCAGCAATACTGCTCTTTAATGCACTAAGATGTTTGTGTACGTGCACAACAAAGCACAGCACCTTTTCTTAACCTTGTTTATGACACAGAGACCTTTGTTTACATGTTTTCCTGCTGACCCTCTCCCCACGATTACCCTATTGTCCTGCCACATCCCCCTCTCTGAGATGGGAGGGATAATGATCAATAAATACTGAGGGAACTCAGAGACCAGTGCCAGCGTGGGTCCTCCCTATGCTGAGCACTGGTCCCCCGGGCCCACTTTTCTTTCTCTATACTTTGTCTCTGTGTCTTTTTCTTTTCTCAGTCTCTCATCCCACCTGATAAGGAACACCCACAGGTATGGAGGGGCAGGCCACCCCTTCATCTGGTACCCAACGTGGGTGCTTTTCTCTAGGGTGAAGGTATGCTCAAGTGTAGTCATTAAGGACAAGTCGATGAGAGATTCCCGAGTACGTCTATGGCCATGCCACCCCTTCAAGAAGACTTTGCCTCATATATACCTCTCCTGGAAAACCCTCAAGAGGACTCAATCCACTTTTAAAGGAGCAAGTGGCTAAAAATGACCATTTTTCCAAGAGGTGGGACATGATTCAGGGGGTGACCTCTCCACCAACAGGCACACTCTACCCAAAAACAGGACACTCGTAGGATTTGGGAAACTTGAGAGGTATGAAAAGCAATGGATTCTCAATTTTTCCAACACAACTTGACTCCTCCATGAACTTACCAAAAACACGCAACCAGAAAACTTCCTTGATGAAACTGACCTTGTCACTTTGAAATCTAAATCACAGCAGACCTCAAAACCAGCTCTACCTGAACAACTACATCATCATTTACCTTATGCCCGTTTGGCACATTTCCTTGAGCTGAAACAAAAATGAGGTACCACGGGGTACCAAAAAGAGGCTTTAGCTCAACAACATGGGAAGTACCAGAAACCACTCCTGATTTAGGCACTTGTCTAGACTCAGTGACTAGGGTTTTCTTCCGTGTTATGTGCCATAATAGTGGTTGCAAAACAGTCAGTGCTTCTGTGGATATTATCCTTGTCGCACCATTAACTCCATGGGTTGCACAGGCTGTTCAGTCCTTACTACTGACAAGCAACAGCCAGCACTGCTCTGCAAGCCCATTAGCTCAGGCTGGCTGCTGTTGTTGGTCTCTCATGTTACCTACCATGTGTCAGTGTTAGCATCTGTCTTGCAGTATTGCTTCCACCACCTGAGGAAGAGCCCCAGGACTATAGTACAGCAAACATGAAGTCAAGTATTTTCAAGAAAGATCTAGTTGATGTTCTCCTAGAGAATCTTAAGCCAGTGTTCTTTTTAAATGATCAAGGTCAATACCATTGAAGTTATGCAGTGACTACATAAAACTGTATTAGAGCCAAGCATGATGGCTCATGCCTGTAATCCAAGCACTTTGGGAGGCTGAGGTGGGCGGATCACCTGAGGTCAGGTGTTCAAGACCAGCCTGGCCAACATGGTGAAACCTGATTTCTACTAAAAATACAAAAAATTAGTTGGGCATGGTGGCATGTACCTGTAGTCCCAGCTACTTGGAAGGCTGAGGCAGGAAAATTGCTTGAACTAGGGAGGTGGAGGTTGCAGTGAGCCGAGACCGCGCCATTGCACTCCAGCCTGGGCAACAAGAGCGAAAGCAAACAAACAAACAAAAACAAACAAAAAAACAAAAAAACTGTACTAGATGATAACCTTTCACCCAAAGTTGAGCCAGCTCAAACAGTAGAACTAGTAGCCCTTACCAGAGCTGCTGTCAAAAGGGACACATATACACACACAAACACACACACATACACACAGAGCTATTATGCCTTTGGTGTTGTATATAATTTAGTGATGCTATGAGACTGAAGGAATAGCTGACCTCACCAGGGAGGCCTAAAAAA
>NW_012105342.1:579596-590979 GCF_000951045.1 Mandrillus leucophaeus | reverse complement strand
AGCTACTCGGGAGGCTGAGACAGGAGAGTCACTGGGAGGCAGAGGTTGCAGTAAGCCAAGATCACGCCATTGCAGTCCAGCTTGGGTAACAGAGTGAGACTCCATCTCAGAAAAAGTCTTGTTACCCTTACTGTCTACAGTTTCCAGGTACAAATGTAGGTACACAACTTAAATTGGTGGTGATGTGTGCCTATGATCCCAGCTACTCGGGAGTTTTTCATTTTTCTTTATTATTGCTTCTTGCTTTCTGTCCTGCTTCAGAGGCAGGAGGATTGCTTGAAGCCAGGAGTTCAAAAGCAGCCTGAGCAACACAGCGAGACCCTGTTGCCAAAAAAAATAAAACAAAGTACAATACCTTAGCCAGGGATGATGTCATGCACCTGTAGTCCGAACTACTTGGGAGGCTCAGGTGGGAGGATTGCTTGAGTCCAGGAGCTTGAGACCGTAGTGAGCTATGATTGCACTACTGCATGTCAGCCTGGGCAACAGATAGAGACCTCTGTCTCTAAAAAATAAAAATAATAAAACTGGTTATCCGCAGCTCTTAAACATCCGTGGCTGAGAATTTTACCCCTAGTGGCCATCAGGTCAGCCTGTTCTGGAACTTGTAGACTGTAACCTTATGAATTAACAACTAGAAGATCCATGCACCTGTAAGTTTTACCACTCGTAATTGATTGGACCTTGCTTCAGGCAGACCTAGATAAATACTGTTAAAGAGAAATTCAATAATCATTCTTATCTTCCATGAGTGCAAACTAGATTTTCAAAAACTTCACCTTCAGAACCTCTACACTCCTTCAACCTAGATATTAGGTACTCTGGAAAAGACACCAACTGGAAATATTCTCTAGAGACATTCTGGAAAGGATTCTGGGAAGGTGATGGCAGAAGCGGCCCATCTAGGATGGCAGCTGCCAAGATGCCAGCCGCCACAGAGAGGCAGGCCCGGGCCTCCCATTCCTGGAGCAGGCAAGAGCCCTGCTTTCCCCAGGGTACCTCTGCAGCTGCCCTCCCAGGCACAAGACCTGGGCGTCTCTGCAGTCTGCACCCTTGGGGGCCTGGGAAGGCCTCCTGTCTCCACAGGCTCAGGGGTGTCTGCTCCGCTGCCTGGCCTCTCCCAGCTCAGCACCCGCTCTGATCTTGGAGCATGGTTGGGGCCAAGCCTGGGCACTGTCACAGCCCAGCTGAGTGTATATACACTCAGGGCATCACCAACACACCAGCTCCCTACCACCTCAGCCCCCTACAGGCTTTGGGCACCCGTGAGCATGGGAGGGGAAGCCAAGGAGGAACTGAGGGCAGTTTAGTACTGGTCTGCAGGTGCCCCTTAGTTCAAGCAGCCTGGGCACCATGGACAGCAGCAGGAGACAGGTTCCTGGGTGGAAGGGGGTGGGTCCCCAGTGAAGCCCCGCCTTCAGGCTGGAGAAGGCCTAAAGCCTGGAAGCCAGGCTGTCAGTCCTGTGGACTGGAGGGGGAAACTCATGGTGCTTTTTCCTGGGCCCGCCCATGGCTGCCCATGGAACAATCAGAATGCACTTCCCCACTCAGAGGCCCATAAAAGCCCCAGGCTCAGCCAGAGCAGGAGAGACAATGGGATGACCAGCCGCAGAGAGGGCCTTCCCACTCCAGCAATGAACTAGCTGCAGAGACGAGCAACACACTCCAGGGCCTCCTTTCTGCTAAGAGTTGTGGAGATGACAGGACAACCTGCCAGCAGAGAAGGACCACCCATCCCAGGGCCTCCTCCTCTCTGCTGAGGGCTGAACACTCATCAGGACACCCTGGCTGCAGAAAGGCGTTACCCACAGTGGGTCCCTGCGCTATTCTACTGCTCAATAAAGCTCTATCTTGTTCACCCTCCACTTGTGTGCATGCTTCATTCTTCTTGGTTGCAGGACAAGAACTCAGGGCGCTGAATGGCAAGTCTAGAAGTGCTGTAACACAAACAGGGCTGAAACATGCCCCTTGCTCTCCACATTGCAGGTGAAGAGTGAGAGAGAAGAGTTGAGGCCCTCTGGGGAGCCTAGACCTGGGAGCTCCCCAAGCCAGTGTTGTGACTCCCTCCTCTTTGAGGCCCTGCGGTTCTTGGAGTCTCTGAGCTTCCAGGTGTCACTGCATTCCCCCCAGTGCCAGCCAAAGCTGCTTGCAGTGTGCCTGGTCCAGCTGCAGCCTTGCAGAGAGCTGCTGCCTGTGCCGGTACCTGGAAACTGTCCCTGCTACTTCAGGAGCCGGCCTGCTTGACTGTGTGCAGTGGCCGGACCCCATGCTCACTTGCTCACACATCTTGGACTCCACACCTGGCTCACCCTTGGCAGGGGTAGATCCAGGCTGGTAGCATGAGCCAAGTGCAGCCTGCCAGGCCGAGTGGGAGGAACAAGCTGAATCGACCAGATCAAAAGTCAGACAAAGGTACCATCAACTACAGAGGCTTCTGGCCAGAAAAACGACACCCAAAAGATCCCATAACAAAGGCTGTTAATAACAGATAACAGTAAAACTCTGAGGTGTGTATCCTTGGATCCAAGTACTTTGCACCACATTGATGTACTTGAAGTAGCCTCCACTCAAGATCATCAGAATAAGACCCAATGACCAAAACCACAAATATTATTTTCTTTCTCTTTTCTTCTTGTTTCTTGCTTCTGTCTCTAATCCTTATATTGACTTGGATTCCTTTTTGCTGATTTAAACTGCTGATAGTACACTGATACAGTTTGGCTGTGTCCCACCCAAAATCTCATCTTGAGTCGTAATCCCCATAATCCCCACACATCAAGGGAGAGACCAGGTGGAGGTAATTGAATCATGGGGCAGTTTCCCCCATGCTGTTCTCATGATAGTGAGTGAGATGTCACGAGATCCGATGATTTGATAAGTGTTTGGTAGTTCCTCCTGCATTCCTTCTCCTTCCTGCCACCTTGTGAAGAAGGTGCCTTGCTTCCCTTTTGCCTTCCGCCATGGCTGTAAGTTTCCTGAGGCCTCCCCACAGCCATGCTGAACTGTGAGTCAAGTAAACCTCTTTCCTTTCTAAGTTACCCAGTCTCGGGCAGTTCTTTATAGCAGTGTGAAAATGGACTAATACATATACCAACAATGACTTACTCATGTTTTTTTTTCTTTTTTCTTTTCTTTTTTTTTTTTTTTGAGACGCAGTCTCGCTCTGTCGCCCAGGCTGGAGTGCAGTGGCCCGATCCCAGCTCACTGCAAGCTCCGCCTCCCCGGTTTACGCCATTCTCCTGCCTCAGCCTCCTGAGTAGCTGGGACTACAGGTGCCTGCCACCTCACCTGGCTAGTTTTTTGTACTTTTTTAGTAGAGACGGGGTTTCACCGTATTAGCCAGGATGGTCTCGATCTCCTGACCTTGTGATCCACCCATCTCGGCCTCCCAAAGTGCTGGGATTACAGGCTTGAGCCACCGCGCCCGGCCTTACACGTTTTTTATTCTTGTCCTTAATACACGTGGTCCAGGGAGAGCTTATGCTTACCAGGGCATTTTCCATCTAAGAGTGTAAAGCTCCAGGAAATTAGAAAGAGTCTGGATTTTTAAATGCATCTCTAACCTCTAATGCATCCCTTATTACTGTCAAGCATTCCACATTTCTGCTCAAGATTTCCAAGCTTATGATGCTAACTTGTCCTGTTCAACCATGTGGATTGAACATATTTCATTTATACACATCAGCATAACTACACTTATCTTAAATATTTATAATATTGCTATAATTATACTTAACTTAAATATTAGACCCATCCAAGGCCTAAAATCTTTTCCAAAGTTTGAATTGAGAAACTGATCAGGTTTGCTCTAATTGTTTTTTATGTTTCCACCTAAATTTTTGTAATTGTACACTAAATTCTGTGACTAACGGTAAAATTTCTCAAATTTTAGCATTCATATCATGGAAAATCTCATCAGACCCAAATCAAAACTGAAAACTAAAAGTTGGACCAATTACCAAATTTTGTGCCAATACTACATAGACGAAGGCAAACATATTTGTGCAGTTGCAGAATTCATATATATTAAACAATTAACATTCATTGTATACTGAAAGTAGAACATATGCTTTGACAGAAAGATTTCATATAAGAGCTACACTGAATCTGGTCCGTTTTTAACTTGTGGAAAGACTTGCATTAATAAGAACTTACATGAATTTTTAAATTCCCCATTTCTATCAAGGATGTTTTACACCTGTCTGATGCTCTCAGTGGAATGCAAATCTATTTGGAGGAATTAGAGATGGTGAGATCTATATCTCTGTGTAAGGTATCTTTCCTTATCTTGCAGTATACAAAATCTCTATTGCCATGGTAATCATTTCAAATAAAACTATATTTGCACTATAGGCTTAAAAAAATGAGCCTGAACTTTCTTGATGAAGTGTTACTAGACAACAGAATTGCCTTTGATTATACACTAGCCGAGCAAGGTGATATTTGTGTCCTAGTACCTCCCGTTGCAGCTGGATCAATGAAAATTCCTTATGTAAAATTCAAGGACAAGCCAACTCATTGTCCAAAGTGGGATAATGCATACAGTGAAACCTAGTCTCATGCCTTGAGTTTTGACAAAAAGAGGGGTACTTTGCATTGGTTACGTTGTTTCTATCTCCGTTTCTAATCATTGCTGTTGTCAAATGATTTGTAAACAGGTTCTGAAATGCTGCTGCACCATCTCAACAAACATCAAATGATCCTAAATTGAAAGGATTCTAAAGGGACTCTGAAAAAAACACAACTGAAAAAGCATCTTTGGTAGAGCGTGATGATGGCCTCAGTTCTTCATCCCTACAGCAGCCTCGGCTTTTTCCATGTGCCCTTTCTCTTTGAGACACAGGACCACAGGACTACAGCTGAGAGTGTAACAGGGAAAACCCTCTGGCAGCACAACCCTCATCTATGCACAAGGTAAAACTAGAGAATTTTGAATCTTGTGGTTCACCAAAAGTAACCATAGCAACAACAGAGCCCATGTCCAACTCAGGCATCACTTATATTGACTCAGCTCCCCACACTAAAAGCCCAACAGAAGAGGATATGTTACCATCTCTATGCAAAACACCATTCCCTTTAGCCTTTACTGTGCAACACACCATGTTTGGCTTTCAACTAAAAATTACAAGACACACAAGAAAGCAAAAAAAAAAAAAGCAATCCCCAGTCAAGAAACAGAGCAATCAGCAGAGCCAGACTTAGGTATGACCGGATGTTGGAACTGTCAGACAGGACATTTAAGATAACTATGATTAATTAAAGGCTTGTGGAAAAGTTGACAATGTACATGAACAGATGAGGAATTTCAACTAAAAAATATAAACTATGAGAAAAAATCAAATGGAAATGCTAAAATTAGAAAAAAAAAAAAAAAAAAAAAAGACCGGGTGCGGTGGCCCACACCTGTAACCCCAGCAATTGGGGAGGTCAAGGTGGGTGGATCACTTGAGGCCAGGAGTATGACACCACCTGGCCAACATGGCAAAACTCTGTCTCTAGTAAAAATACAAAAATTAGCTGGGTGCCCGTGCTGCATGCCTATAATCCAAGCTAGTCAGGATGCTGACGCATGAGAATCGCTTGGGAGGCAGAGGTTACAGTGAGCCGAGATCACGCCACCTCACTCCAGCCTAGGTGACAGAGCAACACTCCATCTAAAAAAAAAAAAAAAAAAAAAAGAATCTCTGTAGACCAGAGGCATAACATTTTTAAAGTGCAGAAAAAACAAAGCTCCCACCTTTGAATTCTATACCCAGCAAAAATATCTTACAAAAATAAAAATGTAATAAAGACTTTTTCAGATAAACATTGACACAATTCATTACTAGAAAATCTGTATTATTAACATATAATAACATAAGAAATGTTAAAGGAATTTTTTTTGTTTTGAGACAGAGTCTCACTCTGTCACTCAGGCTGGAGTGCAGTGGTGCAATTTCAGCCCACTGCAACCTCCACCTCCCAGCCTCAAGCAATTCTCACGTCTCAGCCTCCCGAGTAGCTGGGACTATAGACGTGCACCACCACAGCCCGCTAATTTTTATATTTTTAGTAGAAACAAGGTTGCATAATGTTGCTGGTCTTGAACTCCTGAGTGCAGGAAATCTGCCTACCTCAGCCTTCCAAAGTGCTATGATTACAGGCATGCGCCACTGTGCCTAGCTAGAAAAATTTTAAAGTAGAATTCTGATAGCAGACAGAAACTTGGGCCAACACGGCAAATGGGAAGAAGCTCAACATAATTTACCATTATCTGCCAGGGAAGTGCATATTAAAACCACAAGACATACCACTACACACCTACTAGAACGGCTAAAAAACTGACAACACCAACTGCTAGCAGAGACATGGTGCAACAGACACTCTCACATCTTGCTTGTAGGAAAGTAAACTGGTAAAGCCACGCTGAAAAACAGTTCGTTTCTTTTAAAGTTAAACATGTACTTACCAGATGACCCTGTAATCTCACTGCTAGGTATTACCCAAGTGAAATGAAAACTTATCTTCACACAAAAACCTGTACACAAATGTTTAAAGCAGCTTTTCATGATCGCAAAACTCCGGAAATAGCCCAAATGTCCATCACCTTGTGATTATACGTCTGGAGTTGGCTACTGCCAGTTGGTTCGTGGTCTCGCTGACTTCAAGAATGAGGCCAGACCTTCGCAGTGAGTGTTACAGCTCTTTTTCTTTTTCGAGACCGAGTCTCACTCTGTCGCCCGGGCTGGAGGCAGTGGCGCGGTCTTGGCTCACTGCAAGCTCCACCTCCCAGGTTCACGCCATTCTCCTGCCTCAGCTTCCCGTGTATTTGGGACTACAGGCGCCCACCACCACACCCGGCTTTTTTTCTTTTTTTCTTTTTTTTTTTTTAAGGGAGACAGGATTTCACCGTGTTACTGACAATGGTCTCATCTCTTGACCTCGTGATCCACCCGCGTCTGCCTCCCAAAGTGCTGGAATTACAGGCGTGAGCCAAAGTACCCAGCCGTGTTACAGCTCTTAAACACGGGTGGCAATTGTGAAGAGCCAAAAGACAAACTCTCCTCAACGTGCAAGTGGACAGGAGCAGGTTGCAGATGTGCGCTGGGTACGCCAGCTTTTATTCCCTTATTGTCCCCGCCCATATTCTATTTCTGTCCTATCAGAGTGCCCTTTTTTCAATCCTCCCCACGAATGGCTACTTTTAGAATCCTGCTGATTGGTGCATTTTACAGAGTGCCGATTGGTGTGTTTTACAGAGTGCTGATTGGTGCATTTTACAGAGCACCAATTGGTGCATTTCACAATCCTCTTGTGAGACAGAAAAGTTCCCGATTGGTGCATTTTACAATCCTCTTGTAAGACAGAAAAGTACCCCTAGTCTCCACTCAACCCAGGAAGTCCAGCTGGCCTCACCTCTCAAGTAGATAACCAAATTGTGACATATATGTATGAAATACTATCTATAGTGTGTGTATATATATATATAGAAACATTACTCAGCAATAAAAAGGAATGAACTACAGAGACACATAACAGCATGAATGAATCTCAAATGCCTTGTGCTATTAATACATGAAAGGAGTCAGATTCTAAAGGCCATATGATATGGTAGAATGGGAAAAAAGTTAAATCAGGGGTTGTCAATGGTTGATGATATGGTTTGGTTGTGTCCTCACCCAAATCTCATCTTGAATTATAATTTCCATAATCCCCACATGTCATGGGGGGGGACCAGGTGGAGATAATTGAATCATGGAGCGGTTTCCCCCATCCTGTTCTTATGACAGTGAGTGAGTTCTCCTGAGATCTGATGGTTTTATAAGGAGCTTGCCCCTGCACTGGGCACTCATTTTTTTCTCTCCTGCCACCATGTGAAGAAAGACATGTTTACTTCCCCTTCCGCCATGATTGTAAATTTCCTGAGGCCTTAGCCTCCCTAGCCTTGCTGAATTGTGTCAATTAAACCTCTTTCTTTTATAAATTACCCAGTCCCGAGTATGTCCTTATAGCAGAGGGATAATTAACTAATACAACTGGGAATTTAGGAGGAGGTGGTTATCGAAAAGCGGAATGGGGGAAGGTGGAATTTTTAGGGGTGATAGAATCATTGTGTATCTTGACTGTGTGGGTGGTGGCAGCAGTGGTTACACAACTCTATAAGATTCAAATCTCATAGAATTGTATACTAACAAGAATTTTACTGTATATAAATCACACTTCATTAAATATAAAACAAATCAATAAAACAAACAATCTACTCAATACAACACCCAAGACTGATCTGAATGTGAGCTGAATCTGAAAGTTTGATAATTTTCTTATCCTTTCAGGTCAACCTTTCATCTCTGAATAAGGTAAGGCCATTATAAAGGACTATAAAAAAACAACTTTATAATTATAGAAATACTTGCCCGGAGTTTAATCAAACATAAATGTTATTTTCACCAGCCAAAGCTGTTAAATGATTATAAACTTTGAGCAATACACTAGCAAAGGTGACTAACAACCAAGAGGTGATCCTCACCCAACCTAACTGAAAATTCTTTCCCAACTAAAGAGCAATGAGACTCGCTTCACACAACCATATACATACGGACGGATGCATTCTACCCAGTCCAGGCTGTGAGCTGCAATTGTTAACTGGCAAAATCACAATGAACTTCTCCTTGCTAGCACATAAAATTCCTGATATTTTTTTCCTTGTGGGGATTCACTCAGTTGAAATAAATATAGTGCTCACATTTTCAGTCAGTAGGTGGTCCTTATCTTTCCTTTAATAATACACCCAGAGGCCGGGCATGGTGGCTCATGCCTGTAATCCCAGCACTTTGGGAGGCTGAGGCTGGCGGATCACGAGGTCAGGAGATCGAGACCATCCTGGCTAACACGGTGAAACCCCGTCTCTACTAAAAGTACAAAAAAATTAGCCTGGTGTGGTGACCTGTAATCCCAGCTACTCGGGAGGCTGAGGCAGAAGAGTCGCTTGAACCCGGGAAGCGGAGGTTCTAGTGAGCTGAGATCGCGCCATTGCCCTCCAGCCTAGGAGAAAGTGTAAGACTCCCTCTCAATAATAATAATAATAATAATAATAATAGACCCAGAAAACCACTATCACCACTATCTAGATCATGAAACAGAACAGACTGAAACCACAGTAATAATGCATTTTCCCAAAACATTACATTCCTGCCTCCCTAAAGGTAACCACTGTCATACTTTTAACACCATAGACTAGTTTTGCCTCTTCTGTAGCATTATGTAAATTGAACCATATAGCATAATTTTATGCCTCAACCTTATGCTTGTGGGAGTTGTCCGCATTACAGCATGAGTAAGTAGCTGTTCATGTTTATTACCGTATGATATTCCATTGCATGAATATGCCACTACATTTTTTTTTTTTTTTAGACAGAGTCTCGCTCTGTCAACCAGGCTGGAGTGCAATGGTGCTATGTCAGCTCACTGCAACCTCCGCCTCCCAGGTTCAAGCAATTCTCATGCTTCAGCCTCCCGAGTAGCTGGGATTACAGGTGTGCACCACCACGCCTGGCTAATTTTTTTGTATTTTTAGTAGAGACAAGGTTTCACCATGCTGCCCGGGCTGGTCTCAAACTCCTGAGCTTAGGCAATCCGCCTGCCTCAGCTTCCCAAAGTGCTAGGATTACAGGCGTGAGCCACCACACCCAGCCACCACTATATTTATGTACCACTATCAGTGAACATTTAAATTGTTTTTGGTTTGAGCTATTACAAATAATGCTACAAGGATGTTTCCATTATGCCATGGTTCGAATGTGCCCCCTCCAAAATTCAAGTATTGCCAGTGTGATAGTATTAAGAGATGAGACTTTTAAAAGGTGATTCAACCATGAGGGCTCTTTTTTCTAACCGAAATTAGATACCCTTCTAGAGGGACTTGATGGAGGGCTTTACTCTCTCTTGCCCTTCTGCTGTCCATCCTGTGAGGACACACACACAAATGCCCTCAGCAGATGCCAGTGACTTGATCTTTGACTTCCAGCCTCCAGAACTGAGAGAATAAATTTTTTTTCTGTGTAAATTACTCAGTCTTAGGTATTCTCTCACAGCAGCACAAAATTGACTAAGACATTTGCCTTTTAGATGTGTATCTTTTGGGTTTCGAACCATGTTCGAACTATATTACCTCTTCAAAATTGAATCAAATAAAAATTGTAAAGTAATGAACAAATTCAGTGAGCATTTCCTTGGATTTCTTTTTGACAAGTAGTAGTGCAGATACACTCTGTGTGAAAAGTAGTTCTAAAGTCGCACTTTATTTTTATCATTTGCAATTAGAATCCAATAATTACAGCTGACTCTTGAGCAACATGGGTTTGAACTGCGTGGGTCCACTTCTATGAGGACTTTTTTCAACGCAACGAGGACTGAAAATACAGTATTCATGGGATGTGAAACCTGCATACACAAAGGGCCAACTTTTCTTATAGGTGGGTTCCAGAAGACCAACTGCAAGATTTAAAGATGCACAGATTTGGGCATCCTCTGGCAGTCCTGGAACCAGTCCCCCTCAGATGCCAAGGAACAAGTCTATAATGATTGCAAAGCATTCATGATATTTACCTGAATTAACAGTGTGGTTGTAATTTCAGCATTTCTGCCGATTTGTAAAGAATGCTCCATTTAATGAAAATTAGTAAATTAAGGCCAAAGATGTTTTAACTGAGAAAGGAAAGGAAAGGTTCGTTTGAAAGAATCTGAAAATTGCATCCTCTGAGGAGATGCTTTTGTTTGTTTGTTGTTTTGTTTTGTTTTGAGACAGACTCTCACTCTGTTGCCCAGGCTGGAGTGCAATGGCAAGATCTCTGTTCACTGCAACCTCCACCTCCCGGGTTCAAGCGATTCTCCTGCCTCAGCCTTCCAAGTAGCTGGGATTACAGGCAAAGTCCACTATGCCCGGCTAATTTTTGTATTTTTAGTAGAGACGGGGTTTCACCATGTTGGCCAGGCTGGTCATGAACTCCTGACCTTGTGATCCGCCCGCCTCAGCCTCCCAAAGTGCTGGCATTACAAGTGTGAGCCACTGCACCCGGCTGAGAAGATGTAATTTTATCTCATAAAATTCAGATACCTTCACTGCGTTTTAATTCAGCTGACTAATTTATCTGAGATTATACTTTAAAACCTGAGTATAAACAAAAAAGAGGTATGTAATATTAGGTTGAATATTACAATTCAGTAGAATATTTAATGAGCTACACACATACACACACATTTACAATCATCCAAGGCTATAAAATACCCAGAAATCATAAAACCAATGGCTGACAGTCTCCACTTCATTATTACTGTTTACTCTAAGGGTCATTATTAAAGTAGTGTGAAAACTGTTGCCCAATGGAGTAACTGTTCTGTTCCATTT
>NW_012105342.1:576093-577911 GCF_000951045.1 Mandrillus leucophaeus | reverse complement strand
GGGGAATGAAGCCTCATATTTTGACAATAAATTCCTCCTGGCATATATTACAATCTGATGCATTCTTAAATGTGAATTCCTTTGTGCTATAAACATTAAGTGCCGCATTTTCTCAATGCTGTGAGCTTTTAATTCTGCGGCATGGCTCTGCGACTGTGGCTGTGAGTAGGGACGGCTGTGTTGATGTGTACGTGGTCATTCCACACCTTAGATGTGAGAGGTGCACTCTGGTCTGTGGTCGACAGCTAAGTTGCTCTATCTCTTTAAACTTCACTGCACCAAACTGGAGAACCCGCAGCTGCTCTTTCCCAGTGGGTCTGGGCAGTAGCTGGGGTTGGTTTGCAAGCCAACTATAATTTTCTGTGGCGGATTCTTTTTCTTTCTTTCTTTTTTCTTTTTCTCTCCTTTTTTTTTTTTTAGCGCTCCTGCGCACTGCCTGATGTTCCCTCCCTGGGCTGGATGCCAATGCTGGGAGACTCAGAAGCCGCGTGTGGAAGATGGCAGTGTGGGTGTGGCCTGGGTGCCCACATGATGGAGTAGAGGGAGCCATTATCCCCAACACAAACCTGCCCACTGATTCGGACCCGCATTGGACTGTGGGACCTGGGTGGACGCCCTAAAATATGGGTTTTGTGATGGTTATAACAGCCTGCATTGACTGGGTCCTCAGCCAGTCTCAGGGTCTTTGGCAATATTTAGAACTTGCTTGGCCCTTTGTCTTTTGATACTTATCTGGCCAAATTTGGCCTGAATGGACCAAACTTCGGCCTTTTCTGTTTCTGGGCAGGCACTGTTGGGCACTGCCAGAGAGAAACCTCAAAGTCAGACATTACATTGTCTGGGATGCAGCTGTGCCCAGCAATCCTGGAGTGTCCCCAATCCAACTTTCTCTGCTGCTTTCTGGAGTGGCTATTTCAAGTCTCTGGTTTTCTGAAGCCCTCAAGTCTCTCTTTCCACTTCAAAGAGAACATTGCAGTCATTGATCGGGAACTCGCTCTGAGCGAGGGGCAGCTGTGCCCACCCTCCCATCCTCTCCCACACCTAGGGAGTTCATGGCTAGCTCTGCCCTCTGGGCACTGGCCCCCAGCCAGAGACCTCTGCAGGGGCAGTGCTCCATCTCATGCCATCTCTTGCCTGCACCTTCCTCTCTGCTAGTGCCTTTCTTCTGTGTATCTGGCTGTGTGGGAGAAGTTCTCTAGCAGCAGAGCCTAGTTCAACGGTTTAAAAAAAAAAATACACCATAGGTTTCATGCCCTGAATACCACTTACAGAGCAGCTGCTGGGTACTTGCAATATAGGCAAAATGCAGATCTTGCTCAACTCTTCTGGTGTCTGTCTTTGTTAACTAGCCATCGCGCTCCCCT
This sequence comes from Mandrillus leucophaeus, assembly GCF_000951045.1. Taxonomy (NCBI): domain Eukaryota; kingdom Metazoa; phylum Chordata; class Mammalia; order Primates; family Cercopithecidae; genus Mandrillus; species Mandrillus leucophaeus. The sequence continues at coordinate 576,547 of NW_012105342.1, read as the reverse complement.
AGGTAAAATGGCTGTCTCTGGAGGGGTGACACGGTCATTCATGGCGGGTAGCAGACATCAATCGCTACCACTTGTTTTCTTGTTGGTGGTAATGGAGACCCTCCAGAGAACGCTTACACCCCTCTGAATCTCCTCATGGCCGGAAAACTGGGTTGTGCTCTGAAATGTCATAAGGTCATATTTGGAGAGCTGTGCTGACTCTGAGTCGCTGGCTGAGATCTCTTTCTTCCTGAACAGCGTGCCGACTGCCATGCCACGGTTCCTCACGCAGGCAGCACAGGGCGAAGCTGGGAGGCATATCTTGGACTCTAACGTAATGACTTTTTTCCTGCTTCTGTGGTTAAACACATTTAGAGGACCTGCTTTGAAGGTTCCTATGTTCCTGGCTGCATTATGCAAATCATAGGCACGTGTAGGTTAGGAATGCAAGGAGCCTGTTTACATCATCTTTTTT
>NW_012105342.1:572110-573038 GCF_000951045.1 Mandrillus leucophaeus | reverse complement strand
TATTTACTTAAAGAAAATGGGCCAGGCATGGTATGTCACTCCTATAATCCCAACACTTTGGGAGGCTGAGGCAGGCAGATCACTTGAGGCCAGGAGTTTGAGACCAGCCTGGGCAACATGGGGAAACCCCGTCTCTACTAAAAATTCAAAAATTAGCTGGGAGTCGTGGTGGGTGCCTGTAATCGCAGCGACTGGGGAGGCTGAGGCCAGAGGATTGCTTGAGCCCAGCAGATGGAGGTTGTGGTGAGCCAATATCATGCAACTGCATTCCAGTCTGGGTGATAGAAGTGAAACCCTGTCTCAAATTAAAAAAAAAAAAAAAAAAGAAAGAAAGAAAGAAAATGCAGCTGCATAACCGAGTGCTCACAAAGCTACTCTGCCATGGGTTATTACAGGAAAATGGAGATTCTGGGAGAAGAAACAGTGTATAGATCCAAAAGTTTTGGTTTTGCTGCGGTCTTACTGTGCATGCTTTTAAAAAATCAGATGTGGGATTTTCCCCAAATAAAAATATTTTTTATAATAGGATAAATTTATGTCCCAGCACAGTGATATTCATGACCATCCTCGCCCCTCCTTTGTACGGTCTTTGTGACATTCTTGACAGGTCCACCATTTTAGTGGATTGCGCCCTGCAACCTGGCTCCATGCAGAAGACTGCCTCTTCTTCTCAGAAGCCTGCCTGGGTTGCACGGGGACACCTCGGCCAGCAGTGTTCACAACTCTGTCGGCTCTCTGCTGCCCCTCTCCATCCATGCCACACACACGAATCCATAAGGACTGGCTCCCGATTATTACTATTTTTTTTTTTGAGATGGAGTTTCGCTCGTGTTGCCCAGGCTGGAGTGCAATGGCGCGATCTCTGCTTATCGCAACGTCCACCTCCTGGGTTCAAGCAATTCTCCTGCCTCAGCTTCCCGAGTAGCTG
>NW_012105342.1:568419-572060 GCF_000951045.1 Mandrillus leucophaeus | reverse complement strand
CACCCATTGCTCATGTCTACACCACATCTAGAAGGCAGAAGACAAAAGTGGCTTAAAAAGGATCCAGCTGAAGCAAGAGAGCACCCTAGCAATCAATCACAGAAGAGAAAGGGTGTTGTTGATTAAAGAAACTGCCCTTCACTCTAGCAACAGAAGAGGGAGCAGTTGATCTGCACAACCAATAGGCTGCTTAGGCCCCTAGGCCTCCACTGCATTATCTGCTATTGCCAGTCCAGGGAAACGGAAACGCAACAGAAATAAACAAGAAAAATCACACAGCAGAAAAGGAGAACCGCACTTTCTGGCAGATGGAGCCGCTTTGGAAAACAGTTTGGTGAGTCCTCAAAAAGTGAAACATGGAATTTCCACGACCCAGCAATTCCACTCCTAGGTATATCCCAAGACAAATGAAAACATGTCCACACAGAAACTTGTACATGAATGTTCCTAGCAGTATTACTCCATAAGAGCCAAAAGGTGGAAACCACTCAAACGCCCACCAACTGATGAATAAGTGAACACGTTGTGGTATATATCGATACAACAAGAGACTATTTGCAGTCAACAGGAGTGAAATACTGATTGATACTACAACATGGATTAACTTTGAAAACATTGCTGGGGTTCGGAAGCTGATGCCCCACATTTAATGCTTTGTACATGCTGAACTGAAAGAAGAGCTTCAAGGTGTCTCTCCTCCCTCCTGCCCAAAGCATAGGCTTCCCTGACATTTCCCCATCTGTCTAAAGTCTGGGCCTACGAAGGAAAACAATCACCTCCAGTCACTTTCCTGAGTTTTCATTAACTGCACCCATATCTCAGGAAGGAAAACTAAAGTCTGTCAACACACCTAGACAGAATTTGTCGCAAACCATTGTCTGCTCTGCAGGCCCCAAAAGACTTTACCGCAGACCGTGGTGTGTTCTCCAAGCCCTTTGAATCTTCCGTAGTCATCATTTATTGCCTCTCCACAAAATTCCTCTTCTCCCACTCCCATAACTATGACTAGGGAAGATTCAAAGGGCTAAAAATACAAAAATTAGCTGAGCATGGTGGCACATGCCTGTAATCCCAGCTACTTGGGAGGCTGAGGCACGAGATTTGATGGAACCCGGGAGGCAGAGGTTGCAGTAAGACGAGATCATGCCACTGCACTCCAGCCTGGGGGACAGAGCGAGACTCCATCTCAAAAACAAAACAAACAAACAAACAAAAACAGGTGATTGGGTCATGACGGCTCTGCCTTTGTGAATGGATTAACCCACTCATGAACTAATGGACTGGTGGGTTAACGGATTAATGTGTTATCACAGAGTGGAACTGGTGGCTTTATAAGAAGAGGAAGAGACATGGGCCAGCATGCTCAGTCCCCACAACCCCCGCCCCGCAATGTGATGCCCAGCACCACCTTGGGACTCTGCAGAGAGTCCCCACCAGCAAGAAGCCCTCACGAAATGCAGCCACTCAACCTCGGACTTCCCAGCCTCCAGAAGTGTGAGAAACAAATTTCATTTCTTAGCAATTACTCAGTTTCAAATATTCTGTTATATGCAACAGAAAATGGACTGAGAGTTCTTAAGGAATTCCCCATCACATCCGAGGCTTAACCAGAGGTGACCTTTGTCTGGTTCCCCAGGAGGCTCCTGGAGGAAAGGAGTGGACGCTGTCCACCACCCCATTCATTGGATGCAGGGCCTGAAGGGAGGACCTGTAGAGGGTTTTCCAGCAGCTCCCTTAAAAGGAGCCTGGAGAGAGGTGATTGAATTACTTCCTCAGTGCGTCTTATTTGTTAATGACATGCTGATTTCAATGATCCATGTCATCCCCGTCCCTATTACCATAAATAATGAAGCATTAGCTGTACGTGGCAGCGGCTGTCTAGAGCAGCAAAGAGCCGATCCCACGGTGTGTCTGCCCTGTCAAAAGCATGTTGGCTGTGCTTAAAAATGACACTCCAGCCTGTCCCTGCAATCCCCATGCGCTTTCATCGTGAGTCAGGACTTCAAGATGCTATTCATTCCGAAGCCATGTCAGCTCAGCTGTCAAGATAAGAAAGTGTATTGCATCTTGTATTTATGATAAACTGGAGTGACATGCAGATTTTGAATTTCTTATTCTAAAGCCATTTTAATCTAGGCTAAATGCAGCCTGTCAAAAGCCAGGATCCATGGTTGGGGTTGGGGACTGAAGGGAGGCTACGGCAGTGTGGTTGGCAGACAGGGGAGAGGGAAGGTGAGCAACAGAGAAAGGTGCCTGGGTTCCCAAACAGGGTTCCAGAGGCAAGTCCACGCTGCCTAGAAGTGAGATGGCTCTGGGGCAGGACGCATGAAGGGTCTCGCCCAGAACAGTGGTTCCAGCGGTGATTCCCAGGGATCTATGGAAACCCTGAGCCAGGGGGAAGCTTGAATCACAAGATGTTTCAGCCCTTTTGAGGACTAGGTATTTGTGAACACAGGCCGGCCTTGGAAATTGAATATGCTCTCGACTTACAATGCTGCCACTTAAGAGGTTGTTGGACTGGGGGTTACTCATTCAGGGCACTGTTGTCACTTCTGGGGTGAGAAAAGCCAAATTATTACACGCTGAAGTGGATGTGTGGGGCCTGAGGTTTATGCCACCCAGGAGCGCTCTTTAAAGAAAAGAACAACAAAAATTGTGGTACAGAATTGCTTGGGTCCCTCCAAGGAGTCTACCCAAAGGGCCTGCAGTGAGGGGTCCTAGTACCCCAGGCACAGAGGACCACGAGCTGCCCAGGGCGTCATGCCTGGGGAAGGCTGAGATGTGAAGCCCGGTCCCCGTTCCTGGCACAGAGGGCCTAAGACCTTTGGAATCTCTGCAGTGAGAAGAATGAATGTTTTTTGTGTACTAATGAGATGACTGGAGGCTGGGAGCCCCCGAACAGCTTCAGGATGAGGGCTGGTCCCGGAAAGACCCAGGCAGGATTAGGGGGTTGGAACTTTCAGCCCTACTCCCTGCAAACCTCCTCTGGGGAGAGGAGACAGGCTGGAGATTGAGTTAATCACCAGTGGTCAATGATTAATGAATCATGAATCATGCCCCTGTCATGAAAACTCCCTGAACATTCCTGAACAATGGAGTCTGGAGAACGTCCAGGTTGGCAAACACGACCGTGTATTGACAGGGCGGCACACCCCCGACTCCATGGGGACAGAAACTCCTGGGCTCGGGACCCTTCCAGACCTAGCCCTGGCTGTTTGTCTGTGTCCATGGTAATAATCTGGTAATAGTAAATAAGTGTTTTCTTGATTTCTGTGAGCTGTTCTAGCCAATTATTGACCTGAGGGAGGTGGAGATTGTAAGAACCTCCTGACTTGGTAGCCAAGTCGGACAGAAGTGTAGGTTCTCTGAGTACCTAAGACTTGTGACTGGCGTCTGCGGTGTAGGCGATCTTGTGGGACCGAGCCCTTGAACCTGTTCAGTCTGACATTAGTTAGTGTCAGAACTGAATTGAATCATAGGACACTCAGTTGGTCCTGGAGAACTGGCTGGTGTGGAAAAGATCCCACATTTGGTGTGAGAAGTGTTTGAGTAAAAACAGCTCAAGCCCATTCTTCATTTCTCAGCAGGGTGGCTTTTGTTTGCTTTGCTGCTCCAACATTTCATTACTCATCTGGGCCCCA
>NW_012105342.1:564930-567464 GCF_000951045.1 Mandrillus leucophaeus | reverse complement strand
TGACTGCACCAGCCCTCCAGCATCCCTGTTTCTTGGGCCTGCCAGGCCAGTCCCCACCTGAGGACTTTTGCACTTGTTATGTCCTCTGCCGAGAAAGCTCTTCCCTGAGATCTCAGCCCCTGGAGTGGCTTTCCTTGACATCTTAGTTTCCCAGGGCTGCTGTAACCACAGACTGGATGGCATGAACAACAGAAATGTGGTCTCTCACAGTTCCGGAGCCAGAAATCCAAAATCAAGGTGTCTGCAGGGCCGTGCTGCCCTGCTCTGAAAGCTCTGAGAAAGAATCTCTCTTACGTATCTTTCTCAGCTTCTGGTGGTTCCCATAAACCCTTCATGTTCCTTAGTTTATAGCCGCGTCATTCTAATCTCTGCCTCCAGTGTCACCTGGCGCTCCCACTATGTGTCTGTGACCCTTCTCTTCTTATAAAGACACCAGTCACGCTGGATTAGGACCCACTCTAATTCACCATGACCTCATGTTAACTTGATTACTACTGTGAAGACCCTATTTCCAAATAAAGTCACATTCACAGGTGCCAGGTTAGGGCTTCAACATATCTTTTTTTTCCTTTTTTTAGAGATGGAGTTTTGCTCTTGTCACCCAGCCTAGAGTGCAATGGCTTGTGGTCTCAGCTCACTGCAATCTCTGCCTCCCAGGTTCAAGTGATTCTCCTGCCTCAGCCTCCCAAGTAGCTGGGATTACAGGCGCCCACCACCATGCCCGGCTAATTTTTGTATTTTTTTAGTAGAGACGGGGTTTCACCATGATGGCCAGGCTGGTCTCAAACTCCTGACCACAGGTGATCCACCCACTTCAGCCTCCCAAAGTGCTGGGATTACAGGCGTGATCCACTGTGCCCGGCCGTCTTCAACGTATCTTTTTGGGAGCCCTTTGAATCTTCAATGCATAAAAACATCCTATATCCTATAGATGTAGAGTCGCTATTTACTCTACATCTTGGCCTGTTTTCTTCACCCCATATCATTTCCCACTACCTGAAACTATGCCCCAAAGGATAGTGGCAGCTGTCTAAATTAGAATCTCCCTACCCATTCTCCTTAAAACTGTACAGGTGAGCAAGGAGAGCAGACACCCATTGCTCATGTCTACACCACATCTAGAAGGCAGAAGACAAAAGTGGCTTAAAAAGGATCCAGCTGAAGCAAGAGAGCACCCTAGCAATCAATCACAGAAGAGAAAGGGTGTTGTTGATTAAAGAAACTGCCCTTCACTCTAGCAACAGAAGAGGGAGCAGTTGATCTGCACAACCAATAGGCTGCTTAGGCCCCTAGGCCTCCACTGCATTATCTGCTATTGCCAGTCCAGGGAAACGGAAACGCAACAGAAATAAACAAGAAAAATCACACAGCAGAAAAGGAGAACCGCACTTTCTGGCAGATGGAGCCGCTTTGGAAAACAGTTTGGTGAGTCCTCAAAAAGTGAAACATGGAATTTCCACGACCCAGCAATTCCACTCCTAGGTATATCCCAAGACAAATGAAAACATGTCCACACAGAAACTTGTACATGAATGTTCCTAGCAGTATTACTCCATAAGAGCCAAAAGGTGGAAACCACTCAAACGCCCACCAACTGATGAATAAGTGAACACGTTGTGGTATATATCGATACAACAAGAGACTATTTGCAGTCAACAGGAGTGAAATACTGATTGATACTACAACATGGATTAACTTTGAAAACATTGCTGGGGTTCGGAAGCTGATGCCCCACATTTAATGCTTTGTACATGCTGAACTGAAAGAAGAGCTTCAAGGTGTCTCTCCTCCCTCCTGCCCAAAGCATAGGCTTCCCTGACATTTCCCCATCTGTCTAAAGTCTGGGCCTACGAAGGAAAACAATCACCTCCAGTCACTTTCCTGAGTTTTCATTAACTGCACCCATATCTCAGGAAGGAAAACTAAAGTCTGTCAACACACCTAGACAGAATTTGTCGCAAACCATTGTCTGCTCTGCAGGCCCCAAAAGACTTTACCGCAGACCGTGGTGTGTTCTCCAAGCCCTTTGAATCTTCCGTAGTCATCATTTATTGCCTCTCCACAAAATTCCTCTTCTCCCACTCCCATAACTATGACTAGGGAAGATTCAAAGGGCTAAAAATACAAAAATTAGCTGAGCATGGTGGCACATGCCTGTAATCCCAGCTACTTGGGAGGCTGAGGCACGAGATTTGATGGAACCCGGGAGGCAGAGGTTGCAGTAAGACGAGATCATGCCACTGCACTCCAGCCTGGGGGACAGAGCGAGACTCCATCTCAAAAACAAAACAAACAAACAAACAAAAACAGGTGATTGGGTCATGACGGCTCTGCCTTTGTGAATGGATTAACCCACTCATGAACTAATGGACTGGTGGGTTAACGGATTAATGTGTTATCACAGAGTGGAACTGGTGGCTTTATAAGAAGAGGAAGAGACATGGGCCAGCATGCTCAGTCCCCACAACCCCCGCCCCGCAATGTGATGCCCAGCACCACCTTGGGACTCTGCAGAGAGTCCCCACCAGCAAGAA
>NW_012105342.1:562281-564880 GCF_000951045.1 Mandrillus leucophaeus | reverse complement strand
TGTCATGAAAACTCCCTGAACATTCCTGAACAATGGAGTCTGGAGAACGTCCAGGTTGGCAAACACGACCGTGTATTGACAGGGCGGCACACCCCCGACTCCATGGGGACAGAAACTCCTGGGCTCGGGACCCTTCCAGACCTAGCCCTGGCTGTTTGTCTGTGTCCATGGTAATAATCTGGTAATAGTAAATAAGTGTTTTCTTGATTTCTGTGAGCTGTTCTAGCCAATTATTGACCTGAGGGAGGTGGAGATTGTAAGAACCTCCTGACTTGGTAGCCAAGTCGGACAGAAGTGTAGGTTCTCTGAGTACCTAAGACTTGTGACTGGCGTCTGCGGTGTAGGCGATCTTGTGGGACCGAGCCCTTGAACCTGTTCAGTCTGACATTAGTTAGTGTCAGAACTGAATTGAATCATAGGACACTCAGTTGGTCCTGGAGAACTGGCTGGTGTGGAAAAGATCCCACATTTGGTGTGAGAAGTGTTTGAGTAAAAACAGCTCAAGCCCATTCTTCATTTCTCAGCAGGGTGGCTTTTGTTTGCTTTGCTGCTCCAACATTTCATTACTCATCTGGGCCCCAGTGGGCCTTTATTAAGAAGATCAACCTTTTAACATAAAACTGGTTCCAGATCTGAGCCACTCATTTCCCCTGAAGCTCTCTGGGGTCCTCGTGGGCTCTCTGTTTGGACAGGTGATCCCAGCGAGTCTCCAGCTTCAGAGGCTGTGATCCCCATCAAAGGCAGCACACACCAGTTTCCCCCAAGGAGCCCCCACCTGCCTTCAATTCCACCTACAGTAGGACAGAATTGGCAGTGGGCACAGCTGGCTGCCATGGCTTCCAGCGGCTGGAAGGAGACAGTTTACTGCAGGGATTCTTTTTTTGTTTGTTTGTTTGAAACAGCATCTCACTCTGTCGCCCAGGCTGGAGTGCAGTGGCACGATCTCGGCTCACTGCAACCTCCACCTCCCGGGTTCAAATGATTCTCATGCCTCAGCCTCCCGCGTAGCTGGGATTACAGGCACACGCTACCACACCCGGCTAATTTTTTGTATTTTTAGTAGAGACGAGGTTTTGCCATGTTGGCCTGGCTGATCTCAAACTACCGGCCTCAAGTGATTCACCTGCCTTGGCCTCCCAAAGTGCTGGGATTACAGGCATGAGCCACCGCGCCCGGTTTACTACAGGGATTCTTATCCGAGGGCCTATGGATCCCAAAATGGCATGTATAATTTTTATTTTTAAGGTCTGCTTTTCTGAGGAAATCAGTTGTCCAATTTTCAAATGGGTCCTTGACTGCCCTCAAAGGTTAAAAATGATTTCCAGGTGAAAAAATAAAGAAAAATACTGTTGCATTCTCTATTTTTTTTTTTTTTCTAAAAGCCAAATCAAGTATGGGAAATTCCAGTTATCCAGGGTGCCTCGACCAGGGAGCCTTCAGGCTGCTTGAACATGGAGGCACCACATACCGTCCATGTGTAATCACCCAGCGGGCTCTGCACGCCCACTGCCTAGACAGAGCCGATTGATCAAGACAGGGGAATTGCAGTGGAGAGTTTAATTCACGCAGCGCCGGCTGTACAGGAGACTGGGGTTTTATTACTACTCAAACCAGACTCCCTGAAAACTTGGGGATCTGGGTTTTTGAGGATAATTTGGAGGGTTGGGGGGGCTGGAAAATGGGGAACGCTGATTGGTCGGGTGGAAGATAAAAATGTTCCTGCAAAGGGGTTCCAATCCAGACACCAAGAGAGGGTTCTTGGATCTCACACAAGAAAGAATTCAGGGCGAGTCCATAAAGTTGGCAACTCCATAGGCAGGGCAGTGGCATGAGCTGCTCGAGAGAGTTTACTTAGTTATTTCTTGATTATACGCTAAACAAGGGGTGGATTATACATGAGGTTTCCAGGAAAGGGGCAGGCAATTTCCAGAACTGAAGGTGACTCCCTCTTTGAGACCATATGGGGTAACTTCTGGATGTTGCCATGGCATTTGTAAACCGTAATGGTGCTGGTAGGAGTGTCTTTTAGCATGCTAAACATTATAATTAGAGTATAATAAGCAGTGAGGACGACCACAGCTCATGAGGCTCATTATAAGACGTCGTCATCTTGGTTTTGGTGGGTTTTGGCTGGCTTCTTTACCACATCCTGTTTTATCAGCAAGGTCTGTATGACCTGTATCTTGTACTGACCTCCAACCTCATCCTGTGACTAAGAATGCCTAACCTCCTGGGGATGCAGCCTAGTAGGTCTCAGCCTTATTTTACCCAGCCCCTATTCAAGATGGAGTTGCTGTGGTTCACACACCTCTGACAAAATCACAGAAAGTCGAAGCTGTCCTCTTTTGCTGAGTCAGTTCCTGGGAAGGGGCCACAAGACCAGATGAGCCAGTTTATCAATCTGGGTGGTGCCAGCCCATCATTGATCATCATGTGCCGAGTCTACAAATTATCTCAAGCACTGATCTCAGGCCTTACCATAGGGAGGTTATCCCCAGGAGCAATTTGGGAAGGCTCAGAATCTTGCAGGCTCCAGCTGCATGACTCCTAAACCCTAATTTCTAATCTTGTAGCTAATTTGTTAGTCCTGCAAAGGCAG
>NW_012105342.1:557950-560286 GCF_000951045.1 Mandrillus leucophaeus | reverse complement strand
TTTTTTTTTTTTTCTAAAAGCCAAATCAAGTATGGGAAATTCCAGTTATCCAGGGTGCCTCGACCAGGGAGCCTTCAGGCTGCTTGAACATGGAGGCACCACATACCGTCCATGTGTAATCACCCAGCGGGCTCTGCACGCCCACTGCCTAGACAGAGCCGATTGATCAAGACAGGGGAATTGCAGTGGAGAGTTTAATTCACGCAGCGCCGGCTGTACAGGAGACTGGGGTTTTATTACTACTCAAACCAGACTCCCTGAAAACTTGGGGATCTGGGTTTTTGAGGATAATTTGGAGGGTTGGGGGGGCTGGAAAATGGGGAACGCTGATTGGTCGGGTGGAAGATAAAAATGTTTCTGCAAAGGGGTTCCAATCCAGACACCAAGAGAGGGTTCTTGGATCTCACACAAGAAAGAATTCAGGGCGAGTCCATAAAGTTGGCAACTCCATAGGCAGGGCAGTGGCATGAGCTGCTCGAGAGAGTTTACTTAGTTATTTCTTGATTATACGCTAAACAAGGGGTGGATTATACATGAGGTTTCCAGGAAAGGGGCAGGCAATTTCCAGAACTGAAGGTGACTCCCTCTTTGAGACCATATGGGGTAACTTCTGGATGTTGCCATGGCATTTGTAAACCGTAATGGTGCTGGTAGGAGTGTCTTTTAGCATGCTAAACATTATAATTAGAGTATAATAAGCAGTGAGGACGACCACAGCTCATGAGGCTCATTATAAGACGTCGTCATCTTGGTTTTGGTGGGTTTTGGCTGGCTTCTTTACCACATCCTGTTTTATCAGCAAGGTCTGTATGACCTGTATCTTGTACTGACCTCCAACCTCATCCTGTGACTAAGAATGCCTAACCTCCTGGGGATGCAGCCTAGTAGGTCTCAGCCTTATTTTACCCAGCCCCTATTCAAGATGGAGTTGCTGTGGTTCACACACCTCTGACAAAATCACAGAAAGTCGAAGCTGTCCTCTTTTGCTGAGTCAGTTCCTGGGAAGGGGCCACAAGACCAGATGAGCCAGTTTATCAATCTGGGTGGTGCCAGCCCATCATTGATCATCATGTGCCGAGTCTACAAATTATCTCAAGCACTGATCTCAGGCCTTACCATAGGGAGGTTATCCCCAGGAGCAATTTGGGAAGGCTCAGAATCTTGCAGGCTCCAGCTGCATGACTCCTAAACCCTAATTTCTAATCTTGTAGCTAATTTGTTAGTCCTGCAAAGGCAGTGTTGTTCCCAGGCAGGCAGGGAGTTTGTTTTGGGAAAGGGCTGTTATTGTCTTTGTTTCAAAGCAAAACAATAAACCAAGCTCCTCCCAAAGTTAGTTCATGCCCAGGAATGAACAAGGACAGCTTGGGGGTTGGAAGCAAGATGGAGTCGGTTAGGTCAGATCTCTTTCACTGTCATAGCTGTCTGTTATAATTTTGCAAAGGCGGTTTCACAGGGACATTGCTTTGGTAAGATCTACCATTTCTCTGAAGGTTGAGTTTGGGATGCAGTAGCCTTTGAGTACCGCTGTCCTGTTGCTGTGTGTGTGTTCAGGGCAATCCAGGAAATCTGGAGAAACCAGAGCGCGTGGGCCCCGCCCCCATTTCTCTGGTGGGTCAGGCAGGAGGGTGACTGAGGAAATGTGTCCTGGGATACTTCCCGCCTCCCAGGGTGCGTGGGACTCAGCCCTTCCCCAGCCTGCAGAGGATGGGGGTGCTTTGCCAGCGGTCAAGGCATGTGCCCCAGGGGGCCAGGAAGCCTTTATCAACTCCTTGCTACCCCAGCTGGAAGCAGCAAACGCTCCACCCTGTCCTGCTGCCTGAGCACAGAGGTTTTTTTGTTGTTGTTGTTATTGTTATTTTTGAGCCAGAGTCTCATTCTGTCGCCCAGGCTGGAGTGCAGTGGCGCAATCTCAGCTCACTGCAACGTCTGCCTCCCGGGCTCAAGCGATTCTCCTGCCTCAGCCTCCCGAGTAGCTGGGACTACAGGCGCCCGCTACCATGTCCAGCTAATTTTTGTATTTTTAATACATACGGGGTTTCACCATGTTGGCCAGGATGGTCTCGAACCTCTGACCTCGCGATCCGCCCACCTCGGCCTCCCAAAGTGCTGGAATTACAGGCGTGAGCCACTGCGCCGCCCGGCTTGACCACAGACTTCTAATCAGATTTTTTCTTTCTTCTAAATTCCTGTGAGACCAGCCGCCTGAGGGATTAAGAATATCGAGGGATGTAAGGGAGAGTGAAAGAAGGGGCACTCTTCCCCAGGGAAAGGGAGGCAAGGAGGGAGGGGTCGCGGAGGGAAGGAGGGGGCGTGGAGGGAGGGAAGCAGGAAAAAGG
>NW_012105342.1:507052-556900 GCF_000951045.1 Mandrillus leucophaeus | reverse complement strand
CGGCCCGGAGGGATAGGGGTTTGCAGGGTGCTGAGCGCGGAGGCTGCCCGCGGGGCGAGGGAGCTGCCGGGGAGGAGGCAGGGAGGCCGGCGTGGAGGGCCTGGGAGGCTGCAGCGCAGCGGGGCCCCGGCTTTGTCCGGAGCAGTTTCCAGGAAAGAGCTGAGAGGAGCGGGAGGGAGAGGAGGAGGAGAACCAGGCCGGGATTTTCCCGCCTGGGGTCAAACCAAAGCAAACAAACCAAAGTGATGCGCCTCAGAGGTGCCTTGCTTCTGCCCCTGCCGCGGCTGAGATTTGAAGGAACGGCTGTGTGCCGAGTCCCAGCGGGGGTTTTGTAAATGCTGCGGAATTGGTCCCTCACGGTTCACAGCGCAATCACCACACTTGCTTGGCCTCCTGGAAAGCCTTACTCTCTTTTTATAATTAGAAACATTTTTTTTTTTTGGCCGGGTTCGGTGGCTCACGCCTGTAATCCCAGCACTTTGGGAGGCAGAGGCGGGCGGATCACCTGAGGTGGGGAGTTGGAGACCAGCCTGACCAACCTGGAGACCCCTTCTCTACTAAAAATACAAAATTAGCTGGGCGTGGTGGTGCAGCCTGTAGTCCCCGCTACTCAGGAGGCTGAGGCAGGAGAATTGCTTGAACCCAGGAGGCAGAGGTTGCAAGTAAGCCGAGATCGTGCCATTGCACTCCAGCCTGGGCAACAAAAGCGAAATAATGTCTCAAATTTTTTTTTTTTTTTTTTTTTTTTGGTAGCAAGGGGGTCTCACCATGTGGGCCAAACTAGTCTCAAACTCCTGGGCTCAAGTGTTCCTCCAGCCTTGGCCTCCCAAAGTTTTGGGATTACAGACATGAGTCACCGAGCCCAGCCAGCCTTACTGTTCAGAATGATGTCACATCTTTGTGGACTGTTGAAAATGAGGTTGTTTTCCTCAGTCTCCTAGAAGCCCCAAAATAGCCATACAGATGTCCAAGCAGTTCTGGTTTGATTATCAAGGAGCATGTATAAAATAGCTACGTGTGAATGGGGTCTCTGCAAATGGAAACTGGCGGGGGAGGCTCGGGACTCAGAGGTCTGCGGGAGAAGGTGCGTAATGAACACATGCCCATGGCTTCTCCCCGTGTGCCAGGGCATCCTCCCACATAGGCCAAAAGTGCTCTGCAGAACAAAGTACTTTTGGTCCACAGAATGCCTCCCAGCTCTTGCCTGCAAAGGGAAGAAAGGATAGCTGAGGATCATTAAGCAGAATGCCAGAAGATTTATGGAAACCCCCTCTGATAGCTCAACCTAATTGCAGCTCCCTCCAGCGTGCGAAATGCGGCTAATGGACAGCTGGTCCTGCGGCTCTGATGTTGTTAGACCTCCTCAGCACTCAGCCCAGGGCAGCCAGGAAGAATGAATAGTGATTCAGAGGGATAGGAGGAAGCTGTGTGGCATTTCACAGATACTTATTGTAAAACTGCTGGTGGCCATGTCTTCTTTTCCTATCAGAGCTAATGAGTTTTGATATGTGAACATTTCTTCTCCTTCATAGGTAATGTGTTGATTTGGCACTTTAATCTTAGAATAATCATTTCTAAAACCAACCCAACTGCTTTTCTCTACCATTTTGGCCTTAGCAAACAGATGAGTCTGTAGACTTGAGCACTGCTTGAGCACCGTCTGTGTGCAGGTCAGGCAGGGGATGCTGGTGGCTGGGAAACACAAAGGATGGAGGGGTCTTAGGTGCACATGAAGGGGTGGGGTCAAGTCCACAGGGGGTCGCCGCTGGCAGCAGTCCGGGAGGGCTTCATGGAGGAAGGGGGAGTTGAGTGATAAAGCAGTCCCCAGGTAAGGGGGAAGAGCATCCAGGGAGAGGAGACTGCTTCTGGGAAAACCGGAGGCATCACCTTGCAGGGGCTGGTGTGGTGGTGGCTCAGGTGGGAGGAAGAGAGACCCCAGGGAAACTAACAGGTTCCATTGACAGGAGGCCTGTCCGGTGGGGAGGCGGGCTGGTAGTGGAGCCATGGCTGCAGGCCAGAGGGCTGCCTGACCAGCAGGTGTGTTGGCCAGGGTCCTTGTAGCAAAAACAGGGAGCTGAGGACCTCATGGCAGATGAACAGTTCCCTGGAGAAATGAGTGGCAGTAGCTGCAGGGGCAGCTTCCTGGTGAGGGCTGCCTGGCCAGAGCACGGCCTTACATGGGAGGGTGCTGCCACCCGGTGACCCTGCAGGGACCCTGTGTGGAGGGAGCCGGGGGTGGCATGGGGATAGTTGCCTTGCTCTCCTGCTCTCGGCCTCCTGCAGCTCCCGCCACTCCCCGCCCTGCCACACGAGGTCAAACCCACCAGGAGTCAGAAGGTGAAGGGCGAGGTCCCAGGGTGAGGCGCAGGGAGGAGACGGTGGCAGCAGGGAAGGTGCTGCCTGCTGCAGAGTGAGAACTGGGACTGCCAAACACAGTGACGAGAGCATCCGGGAGCTGAGGAGGCCTGTGGGGGGAGGAAGACAGTGGCTGGCAGCGACAGGAAGGGAGGGCTAGCATGGGACGGCAGTCCCAGAGCTCGGACTCCCTGCCAGGCCAGCCTTTGTGACCTGGGGGTGGAGGTGGCAATTGCTGTCATATCATAAACACGTCAAGCTTACAGTGAAATCTCTAGTGTGACTTGGGAACAAATGCATGTGCAGGTGTTTGAGTATCTGCCCTTACCTAAGCTCAGGGAGCAGGAAAACGAAAGCTTACCATGCAAACACATCAGCAGTAGGGCTTATGTGTGTCTCCACATTGGAACCCCCAAGACAGAGACTGGAGGCGGAGTTGATTTCCAAGCCCAGAGTGCTGGGCAGCCTTTGGGTTTTATGTCTGCTTACTTGGAGCTCAGTGATAGAAATCTAGGCCCCAAAAGAGGAAGGGACTCTACTGCATAACCGGCACACCCGAGGACTGCTTCAGGTGCAGCTGGATCCAGGCATCCTCAAATCGTGTGATTAGGACTCCACTTTCCTTTCTCACCTTGGCTTGGCTCTGCCCTGCTCTGTGTGTTGTTTTCAGACGAGGTGGGGTCCCAACAGCTCTGGTACCCTTGACATGATCCCAGAGAAGAGCCAGCCCTTCCCTCCTGGGTTCTACACCGTCCCCTAAGGGACCTCAGACTGACCTGATGGGAGGTCTCAAGCAGGCCATGTGAAGGGCATTGCACAGGAAACACAGAAACAGGAATTCTGTAAGGTCAGTGGAGCTCTGAGCCCTTTGTTCTTGGGCCTGTTTTTATGATCCTCCCTCCAAATGTAGCTCACAGTTCACTGCTCCTGTGCAGGCACCTGGTGAGGGGGTTGTCATGGCCTCCTGCCACTCATGAGGCTGTCAGATACTACCTGTGCTGTCCCTGCATTCTCAAGCTCCAAATTGTCAACTAAGAAATGGTCATTTAAAAAGAGAAAAATGAGGCCGGGCACGCTGGCTCATTCCTGTAATCCCAGCACTTTGGGAGGCTGAGGCCGGCGGATCACCAGAGGTCAGGAGTTGGAGACCAGTCTGGCCAACATGGTGAAACCTTGTCTCTACTAAAAATAGAAAAATTAGCTGGCAGTGGTGGCAGGCACCTGTAATCCCAGCTTACTTGGGAGGCTGAGGCAGGAGAATCACTTGAACCCGGGAGGCGGAGGTTACAGTGAGCCAAGATCATACCACCGCACTCCAACCAAGGTGACAGGGGGAGACTCCATCTCAAAAACAAAACAAAACAAAAAATTGATTTCTGAAATGGACGAAGGTTTTTTCCACGGGTGGTGCCATCAGTGATCGTGCCTGTTCCACTACGAGGTCGGTTGTGTGCTCTGTGACATTTCGCTGTCAACTCAAGGCTTTTTTCTTTCATTTATGGCCATAGTCCAAATGGTTTCACAGATAAAGAAATCTACAAGCCCAATCGTGGTGCGAGAAAAAAACTTTAACGCTCTGTCGTTCAGAAGGAAATCAGGAAGAGGAATTTCTCCTTTGAGACTAAAAGAAAGTCAGCTTTAACCAGTGCATCGGGGGGCTGGCTCGATGTGGTAAACAAACCAAAATATTGTTTTTAAATCAACAGAAATACATTTTTTCCCCTCAACAATGAACTCATTGTTTTTTTTGGGGTGGGGGTGGGTGCACAGGATTTACTGTTTTGTTTTTTTTAACCCAAAGAGAAGGAAAACACTTTCCTTACTCCTGAAAATGGTGAGTTTGTACATTGCCCCTTTATGTGGAGCAGTGTCATTTAAGCAACTACAGAGAGATGAGTGAAGATGAATCTCGTCCATCAGAGGCTGGGCTCTCAGGCACCAGGACCAGGGGCTTTTCTTTTAATAAGGGAAACCTCTTCTCTGTGGGACCCAAGGCTTTGGATTCCTCAAAGCCTGGAAGCTAGAGCTGGATGACAGGCTTGCTTCGGAGTGAATTTCTTGAGGCAACTTCAAAGTGACAGGTTTCGTTGAAGAAAAAGCTTTTCATGGGGTAGTTGGGAAGATGGTTGGACCCTGTGTGGGGACCAGGAGGAGGGGAGAGGGGAAAGAGAGGAGAGAACAAGCTCTCTGCTGTCACTCTAAGAGCACCAATCCCATCATGGGCCGGACCCTCATCGCTTGGTGAAGCCTGATCACTTCCCAAAGGCCCCGCCTCCTGGTACTGTCACTCAGGACCCCAACCCTTTTTTGGCACCAGGAATTGGCTTTGTGGAAGACAATTTTTCCATGGACTGGGTTGGGGGGATGGTTTTGGGATGATTCAAGCGCATTACATTTATTGTACACTTTATTATTATTACCCTGTAATGTATAATGAAATGATTATACAACTCACCAAAATGTAGACTCAGTGGGAGCCCTGAGCTTGCTTTCCTGCAACCAGACGGTCCCATCTGGTGGTGATGGAAGACGATGACACCCGAAGTGTGTTGCTAATGTCCAGTCTGCTCTGTGATCTCGTTTTGGTCGCTGTCACTGCAGAGAACCCTGCTTCACAAAGACAGGATGTTGGAAATGGAAGTGGGCTTTTCAGTGCTTTGAGGACACTCTCCGGAGATTCTGCCTTGACTGCAATCCAGAATGTATGGAGATTTGAAGTTGTCGCAAACATACTTTGAAGGCCACCAGATGCAGCTGTACAATTGAAGTCCATCAGCTCACTTGCCTCGATAAAGCCTGCCACTGCATACAGCTTCGTTGTTACCTGCCACTCACTGATAGGATTTTGATAGGACTGTGCAAGCAATTGATTTATGATGGTCTTTGTGCTGTCAAAACTCTCTGCTAATGTTCATCTGTATTTGCAGCCACTCCCAAGCGCTGGCATTGCCGCCTCAGCTCCACCTCCGATCATCAGGCATTAGTTAGATTCTGATAAGGAGCGTGCAACCCAGATTCCTCGCATGCGCAGTTCACAGTAGGGTTCGCGCTGCTTTGAGAATCAAATGCCACTGCTGATCTGACAGGAGGCGGAGCTCAGGCAGTCATGCTCACCCGCCCACCTGCTGCTCGCCTCCTGCTGTGCGGCCCAGTTACCAACAGGCAGGTGCTGGTCCGTGGCCCAGAGACTGGGGGCCCTCCTGTCACCCAACCAAACTGGGTCCACTTGCCCTCAAGCAACAGAAGCCAAACACCAAAGCACCGAGTTTTTGCTACCAGAAGGCTTTATTGCCAGTTGATTGACATGGAGACTGGAGGAAGTGTTCCTATCTGTCTTCCTGCTGGCCTCGCACCATAGATGTGAGGGAGAGATTTTGAGGGTGGGGTTTCGGGGCTGGACAATGATTGGCTGGAAGGAGGGGGCTTTATGGAGTCCCTCGGGCACTCACTGTTGCCTACATGCGGCTTCGTGGGTTGCATGTTTTAAAAAAAGTTGGCATTAGCATGAACTGGAAGTGGGGTTTTTGACCCTCTGACATCAAAAGGTGGCTGGTGGGTGAGTCAGTGCACTCTGCAGACTCGTCAGCCGTGTTGGCTCCAACCGGTCCCTCCTGGCAGCCCACTTAGTTGCAAATAGAGGGGATTGTAGCAAATTGTCTTCTTCTCCACTGTCCTGCAAAATGAGCTCAAGAAATTTTGCTGGTTAACAAATCCTGTCTAATCCTGGGGCAGGTTTCAGTACCATCCCGTTAGGGATGGGGGCTTCAGCATATGAATTTGGGGGGTACACTTCAGCCCATGGCAAGCTGGATACTTCTGCTCCCTTCCTCGAGATGAGAATGTGAACGCACAGAGGCAAAGCAGCCCATACGAGGTCACAGTGACAGAGGGTGCCGTGGAGTCAGAAGGCACGGCAGGGACCCAGTCCCTAGGACCCTGTCTCTGAGCCCCAGGCCCTGTGCTGAGCAGCAGGAGTCACTGCGTGCCTCTGCTTTGTGCTTTGTGACCACGCCTCACGGCCAGGCTGGGGTTTTCCACCCTCTGTCCGTTATCCCCATCTTAGCGCAAGGTCACAGGCCTGCAGGACCTATTCCTGGCCCCCACAGGATGAAGGAGGAAACCCATGGGAACTAGCACATGGCCCTGAAAGCAGCCTCTCCTTGCCTCATTGTCCATCAGCACAAGACACTCCCACCAGCACCATGACAGTTTACAAACGCCTTGGCGAAGACCTAGAAGTTGCTGCTTTTTCCTAGAGATTTCCGAATAACCCGCCCCTCATGTGCATGTCATTAGAAGTCAGTGTAAGTGGCTGTGAGTGCAGCTGCCCCAGCCCGTATGCTGCGGACTCTGGGTGCACTGCTGAGGAGTTAGCCCTGGCCCAGTTCAAGAAAAGTGGCTGCCTAATGCCAGCAGCTGGCCTTTGCATTCTTTCCTGGGTGAAGCCAAGAACCCTGAGGGGCTAAGTGCCACTGTGAGGGCCCGCCTGCCACCTGCATCCAGTGGGTAGGGCGTCATTTCCAGGTTTCCCGCCAGTGCTGCAGCAAACGTCCCTGCAGCCCGCAGCGTGCACACTTGCTTGCATTTTTTTTCTGTGAGATGAATCTTTGGCCGCAGGATTGCTGAGCTGAGTCTAAAGGATTTCAAAGTTTTATTTTCAATTTTTTTTCTCAATTGTCCTGTAAGAGGGCAGAACCACTTTACTCTCTTCCAGTGGCAGATGAGAGGTGCTTCTCAACACCGGCCCAGCCCCAGGGATTATCCCTCACTTTAGTCTTGGCCACTCTGAGACGATCCACGAGGGGAGCTGATGACTCACTGTTTTCCAGACATCTCTTTGGTGGTGGTTGAAGTTGAGCATGTCTTCATGCTCACTGGCTGTTGTTCTTGCAGGAACTGTCAGTTACTGAGCTCTGCCCTTAGATTTGTCATCCAGTAAAAACTGATCGGCAAGAGCTCTTTGTATATTAAGAGAACTACTTTTACTATTAATGCGTGACAAAATATTCTCCCCGTTGACTTGATGTGCTCTCCGTAGGTATAGTCATGAACCACATTAGCACATTTTGGTCAACAACAGATTGTATATAACAGTGGTCCCATAAAATTAGAATATCACATTTTTACTGTACCTTTTCTATGTTTCGATGCGTTTAGGTGCACGAATACTCATGACTGTGTTACAGCTGCCTACATATCCAGCACAGTGCCATGCTGTGCTGCAGCCGTGTAGCGTAGGAGCCACAGGCTACACCATACAGCCTAGGTGTGCTGGAGACTGGACCATCTAGGCTTGTGGAAGTGCCCTCTATGATGTTCTCATAACAGTGAAATCACCTAACAATGCATTTCTTGGAACGTGCCCCTGTTGTTAAGTGGCACATGACTGGTGTGTTGCTTTTTGTTTAAAGTCTGCATTTTAACATCAGTAAAGAGGCACAGTTTACACTTTACATACCCATATATACGTATGGGTGTATGTATGTATTTTTTGCAACAGGGTCTTGCTGTGTCACCCAGGCTGGAGTACAGTGGCATGATCTCGGGTCACTCCAGCCTCCACCTCCCTGGCTCAAGCAATCCTTCCACCTTAGCCTCCTGAGTCGGTGGAACCACAGGCGCGCACTGTTGTGCCTAATTTTTAAAATTTTTTTGTAGAGACAGGGTCTTGCCATGTTGCCCAGGCTGGTCTCGAACTTCTGGACTCAAGCGATCTGCTCGCCTCAGCCTACCAACATGCTGAGATTACAGGCGTGAGCCACTACACCTGGCCTACATGTATTTATTTTTATTGTCATATTTATCTGGATTTTTTAATGACTTCTGACTTTGTGGCATGTTTAGAAAGGCTTTTCTTGTTCCAGGATTATAAAAATAGTCACCTATACTTTCCTTGAGCATTTTTATTATATCACTTTTCAGATTTAAATTTTTGTTTCATCTGGAATTAATTTTGGTCAAAGAGTTCAATAGGGGTACAATTTATTTTCCCCCAAAGAGGCAGGACAGCTGTCCCAATATAATTTACTAAAGAGCCCATCTTTCCTCTGCCAATCAGAAATGCCAACTTTACTATAATGTCTGCAACTTAATCTCAAATGGTAGAGCAACACACATATTTATAATGTATGTGTGTTGAAATTAAAGCAAATGTGGGGAAATGTTAGCATAGCAATTATTGAATCAAGACAGTACATTTGGCCTTCATTACCCATGGGTTCTGCATCTATCTGCCCATTCAACCAACTGCAGGTTGAAAATATTCTGGAAAAAATATTTTTAAAATACGATAATAAAAAATACAAATAAAAACTAATATAGCATAACAAGGATTTCCATACCATTTACATGGTATTAGATATTACAAGAAAACTAAAGATGATTTAAAGTATATAGATGGCCCGTGGAGTTTATATGCAAATACTTTACCATTTTCTCAAGGATTTGAGTCTTTTCAGATTTTGTTATCTTTAGGGGTCCCGGAGCCAACCCCCTACAAATACTGCAGGACAACTGTATATGGGAGATCATTACACCATCCAGTTTTGTTTTCACAATAAAATTGTGTTTAGGCCAGGCGTGGTGGCTCATGTCTGTAATTCCAGCACTTTGGGAGGCCGAATCACCTGAGGTCAGGAGTCTGAGAACAGCCTGGCCAACACGGTGAAACCCCGTCTCTACTAAAAACACAAAACAAGATTAGCTGGACGTGGTGGCACATGCCTGTAGTCCCAGCTACTTGGGAGGCTGAGGCAAGACAATCGCTTGAACCTGGGCGGTGGGGGGTTGGCAGCGAGCCGAGATCGTACCACTGCACTGCAGCCTGGGCGACAGAGCGAGACTCTGTCTCTACTAAAAAAAAAAATTGTGTTTAAAAGTCTAAAAGAAAGGGAGCGTTAGAATGGAGATACAGTCTCTACTTTCAAAATGGATGGTTGAGCAAAAGTTCATTTCCTGTAGAAAGGCCTGGACGGGTGTGGCCAGGACAAGCTGAGACCTGATGAGGAAGGCAGAAGGGTATCAGGCAGGGCTTGCACTGCAGGAAGATGCTCTGGCCGTCCCTGAGTAGAGAAGAGAGTTGTGATGTGTGGACATGGGCCTTTTGGGGGCCTCCAGCTCCAGCTTGAATGACTGTTGCCATTGATGTGGAGGAGAAACCCGTGGGAGCCGCTGGCCCCTGGGGACAAGGGCGGTGGATGAGCCGGCGGGAGCGGGCAGCTGGCTTATGGTGAGGTGGCGGGTCTGGGATAGGCTGCGGCCTTAGGGTTGGTGGTGACCATGTACCAAGGCACACGGCTGGCTTCCCTCTCACCTACAATAGCTGGGCCATGGCTCACTGCCCTTCTTCCTCCTGTCACACCAGTCACACCGAGAGAGGGCCCTGCACATGGTGACAGCATGGGCTGAACTGACTCCATGTGGCCAAGCACCAGGGACACTCCTTTACCTCCTCAGGAAGGCTCAGCTGCAGAGGAGCAGAAGGAAGATCCGAAGATGAGAAGAAGGAGAAAAAGTTGGAGGAAGGGCAGGAGTGGAGAGTGGGCCCGCTAGGGAGGGAGGGGGAGATGGAGTGGCCAGCCCTGCTCGCATCCCCCACCCACACCCTAGCCCCTTCTCAGCAGAATTGGTGACACTTTTCTTCCCAGGGCCTTTCAAATTTCCAGAGCAGCTCAGAATTGCTCATAGATAACAGGTTTGGGGTTTTTATCCTTTTCTTCCTAATGACAAGGCTCCTGAGAACAGGAGCAGCTGCCATCTGTAGGGTATTCATCATCCTCCTGCAATGGGGAAATGAGTCATTTTAGCATAAAATGTAGAACTGCCATGAAATTCAAATTGCAGTACGTTGACAAGAATTATAATGTTTGCAGAAAGTCTCATCTAGGAGGCTGAAGTGGTCCTGCCGGAAGCCCCGTCACCTGAGAGAAACGGCTGCAGTCGCCAGCAGGGTCTGACCACCTCTCCCAGGGTGGACAAGGCTGAGGCCGCCTCTTAATTTTTTCCACTTTGCTCCTGGACATTAAATAAGACAGAGAAAGCAGGAAGATGGAGACAGCACCCCTGCAGATAAGAGTCATCATCCAAGAGAGTATCAGCCGAGTAGGCAGAATTCTTGCCAATTTAGTTGACTGTGCATGGGAGGGGAAGTTTCTAAGACCTTCTGGAAACAGAATATTTTCTTAAAAGGGCCACCAATGATACCCTTTGGTCATTCCAAAATGACCTCTCTGGGCCTGAAGCCCGTGTAAGAGGTGAAGGCAGCTGGACTTCCTGGGTCCGGTGGGGACTTGGAGAACTTTTATGTCTTACAAAAGGATTGTAAAATGCACCAATCAGCACTCTGTAGCTAGTAAGAGGATTGTAAAATGTACCAATCAGTGCTCTAAAACACACCAATCAGCACTCTGTAAAATGCCCCAATCAGCGTTCTGTAAAATGCACCAATCAGCAGGCTCCTAAAAGTAGCCAATTGCAGGGAGGATTGAAAAAAGGGTACCCTGATAGGACAAAATTGGGACATGGGTGGGGACAAATAAGGGAATAAAAGCTGGCCCTCACCTCACCACCCCTCTAGCCAGTAGCTGGGTTCCTTTCCGCACTGTGGAAGCTTGGTTTTTTGCTCTTTGCAATAAATCTTTCTGCTGCTAACTCTTTGGGTCCATGCCACCTTTAAGATATGTAACACCCAGCCGGGTGCGGTGGCTCACACCTATAATCCCAGCACTTTGGGAGGCTGAGGCTGGCGGATCATGGGAGATTGAGACCATCCTGGCTAACACGGTGAAACCCCGTCTCTGCTAAAAGATCTCACAAAAAATTAGCCGGGCATGGTGGCGGGTGCCTGTGGTCCCAGCTACTCCGGAGGCGGAGGCAGGAGAATGGCGTGAACCCGGGAGGCGGAGCTTGCAGTGAGCCAAGATCATGTCACTGCACTCCAGCCTGGGTGACAGAGCCAGACTCCATCTCAAAAAAAAAAAAAAGATATGTGACACTCACTGCAACGGTCCACGGCTTCATTCTTGAAGTTAGAAAGACTGTGAACCCACTTGCCACCAATTCCAGACACATCTGGTCAATCTAGTTCCAGATTCAGGGAAACGAATTTCCTGGTGGCAGGAGGGAATAACCGTTCCAGCTGATAGCAGTTGTTCAAATAATAGCAAAGGCACATAGGAAGTGTGTTGCCAAGGTACAGTCTGACAATTGCTCCAAACACAAATTTTGCCTCTAAGCTCCTGTAAGCCGTGGGTTGTACTCAAAAGCTCTAAATTCTTTGTGCAAAGGCTGGAGAAGGCAGCAAGAGGGCCACGTGCGGGTCTTTTCTCAGAGTGTGGGACAGGAGGCTATCATCCCTTTAGGGGGCAGGGTGGCTCAGAGCCTCTGTGCCCACAGCAACCAGAACGAGTTCCCCTTGGGGTCATGGACCCGGTATCTCAGTCGAGCACATGGTCATTTTCACCAAGGCTGGCTGGCATTGGTGCACATGAGCGCCCCAGGCCCCTGGGCAGCTGCCAGTGTGGACTGGGGCTTCCCCGTTGGGAGGGAGCCACCCGGCACCTGTGGGTGAGTCCTGTCCCCTGGCAGTCTGGCAGGCAGGTGTGGCCCGTGGCAGGGTGAGCCCCTGGCATGGATCTGCTGGTTCCCCAGGTGAGAGTTTCTATGTGGCCAAAGGTCACCAGGAACTGACAGCCAACGCTGAGCAAACCGAGCTCAGGGTTCACGTTGCCGAGCAGAACCTGCCAATGTGCTCTGCAGGGAGGCATTTTCTCGGTTGGCCAACACTCGCCGGAAGGAGGCGCGGGCTGGCCAGTGCGCTCAGCAGCGCCCTAGAGCACTGCTCAGGGCAGACGCGGGGGCTGAAGTGTGGGGTCAGTGTGCTCCCGCCAGGACCAAACCCAACACTTCCTGCCTCCTCCCTTCCTGCTCTCAGGTGGGGCTGTTGTTGGGGAAAGAAAGGCAGGGAGGACAGTGTGGGAGGCTTTTTCAGGGCCAGACCTGGGAATGGGGTACAGTGAGGGGCGGCACAGGTCACCTGGCCCCACTAAGGGCCAGAGGCGAGGAGAGATGTCCGACTGTGCCCTCCTGGGAGGAAGGGGCGCTCTGCCACATGGCACCCCAGGCCCTTGGCTATCTGCGAGCATGGGCTGGGACTTCCCTGTGGGAGGGCGCCACGCCGCACCTCTGGGTGAGTCCTGTCCCCTGGCGGCCTGGCAGGCAGGTGTGGCCTGGGAGGAAGGCACACCCTGCCACACGGTGTCGCCACTGGCTGGCAACTGTTGGGGAATTTATTGAAGCAAGTGAATGACCCCCACCCTGCCACAGCAATCACGTGCCTTTGGTGAGGCTGAGCCTGGCCCCGGGACCCCATTGACCTCTCCTGGCCTCACACTAAATGGAGTTGTATTACTCCTCCAAATTTCAACCAAGACGACGAGAAGTTGGCCTGAAGCAGGCACACAGGTGGAAAAGAGGAGCTGAAGCCATGCGGGGGCTTCTCCTTCAGAGGAGGTGGCTTGGTCTAAGTTTTCAAAGCAATGGCCACTTCGCTGCATCACCCTGCGTGCCACGGTCCCGGCTTTGATCGTTGACATGTGCCTGGCTTTGCTGCTCTCAGCTCCTGACCTCTGCAGGTTGTGTCCTCAAACTTCCTTTTGAAGAAAATCGCTGAAGCTTTTGGCCTCACTTCTTCCAAGACGCAGCTGCAGATACTCTCCAGGCCCAGCTGCCTGTTTCTCGGGGCTGGGCCACTGGCTTGGGTTTGCTCTGCTTCACCAACGCCGTGTGACTCTGAAGGGCCTCACTCACACCAGGCCCAAGCACTGGCTCGGGGACACGCCAGGCTGGCATGACCCTGATTCTGCAGATGGCATTTTTAGTGACTGCTAGGAACTGGTTCCTGAGATAACAAAGCCACTGGCGCAGGGATGACAGATGGTTAACAGCACCTCCCGAGAGCAGGCCTGTGCTGCACACTTGACCTGTGACAGTGCATCCATGCCACGCGGCTGCTCCGTGAAGTAGACGCTATCATCAGGGTCTCTGCAGTTCTACGATGGGGACACTGGGGAGAGAGGAGTGGCTGTGACGGAGCATGCATAGATGGGCGGGGAAAGGGAGGGCATGAGCCCGGTGGTCTAGCACCGTATTGCCCTGCTCCACTTTCCTCCAAGCCTTGGGTCTGCACGGGCTGGAGCCCTCCTTCTCTGGGATGGTCACAGCCCTGTGCTGTGAGAGGTGGTGTGTGGATGCCTCCTGCTCCTGAGAGAGCCTGGCCCTCCGTAAGGAGTCAGGGAATGGATCCGCCATGCCAGCCCAGTCCTGTGCCGCCAGGGGCCTATCTTTCTAGAAGATGGGAGTGCAGGCATAGGCTGCCTGCCCAGCTGCAGAGTTCCCGCCTCAAGTGCACCCTGGAGTAGGGAGGGAGGAGCCTAGGGCACTCATGGGCTCCAGGTCCCTTGGCTCCCTGCCACCCTCATGGTGATCTGTCCTTGCATCCACGGGGGGACTCAAGTGACCAGGCCTTGGAGTATTGCCACCCATTCTTCCTTCATGGCCTCCCAGTGTGTGCTTGGGGAAACTGAGGCTGGTAAGGCTGTAGAACCCATCACCCACAGCAAGGGCCAGAGGGGTACATGACCAGGGGAAGACCAGGCCCTTCAGGGCTCATGGCCCCAGCCCATGGCCACAGAGACACAGACTTTTCACTTGGGTGGACACTGATGGGCCCTGCTCCCACTGCGAGACCGCGTCCCCCTGCCAGCTCCACCAGGAGTTGTGTTTTAAGTCCTGCCCTGCCCCAGTGTTCCCTAAGGAACCCTGCCTGGTTATGACATGAAGCACACATGTGGTGCCTTTTGTGCTTCTGGAGCTGTTGCCCTGAGCCATCTTGAGAAGAGCACTGGCAGTCAGGGGATCCTGGTGCCTGTCCTGGCTCTGCCCACCTGTGTGTGTGTGTGTCAGCCAATGGGACACTCTGTGCCTCAGTTTCTCATTTTTTTTTGAGACAGGGTCTCACTCTGTTGCTCAGGCTTGAGTGCAGTGGCATGATCATGGCTCACTGCAGCCTCGACCTGCTGGGCTCAATCAGTGATCCTGTCTCAGCCTCCTGAATAGCTGGGACTGCAAGAAAGTCCCAAATTTGATGAAAAATACACCAGTGAAGCACAACAAACTTCAAATAGGATTAACAGAAAGAGATCTATAGCTAGATGCATACGGAGTTGAAGGACAAAGATAAAATTTCAAAACAGCAAAGAAAAAAAAAACAACCCATAACCTTATCACATACAAGGGACGAACTATGTTTAACAGCTGTCTCAAGTGAAGAAGACATTAAAATGACATATTCAAAGTGCTGTAGGAAAAATATTTATTAATTAAGAATTCTTTAGCTAGCAAAACTATCCTTCAAAAGTGAAGACAAAATAAAGATAAACAAAAATTGAGGAAATTCAATGCAAGCAAATCTGTCTTATAAAACATACTAAAGGAAGTCCTTAGGCTGAAAAGAAATGACATCAGAAGAGAACCTGCATATAACCCAAGCATACTAGAAAATATCTATATTTCTTATATGCTCTATACAGATATTTTCTAGTATGTTTTTAATTCCTTTATTTTTTATTGCTTCATTCTTACTTTTTTGTTATAATTGGTTGCTCTAGGAATAAAAAGAGCAATAAAGGAGAAAGAAGAACAAAAACCCCTGAGTTATATAATCATTAAATAAATAGAGAAGTGGCAGGAAGAAATTAAACCATATCAATAGTTAGATTAAATGTAAATGGATTACACACTCCAATCAAAAGGCAGAAATTGATAGTAATAAAACAAGATCCAACTATATGCTTTGTATAAAGAGACACCGTTTACATGAAAAGACACAAATACCTTAAAACTAAGAATGAAAAAACATATACCATACAGAGACCATAAAAAAATTGTAATGGCTATTCTAATATCAGTTAAAATAGACTTTAAGACAGAAAATACTGCTAGAAACAGAGAGGGATATTTCATAATGGTCATAAGGAAGATATAGCAAGTATAAACATACATGTTCCTAACAACAGAGCTCCAAAATATGTAAAACCCAACTGACAGAATTGAAGGAAGAAAAAGGCAATTCAATAATAGTTGGAGACTTCAATACTCCACTCGCAGTAACTGAGAGAACTAGACAGAAAACAAGCAAGGATATGGAAGACCTGAAGAACAGCAGCAACCAACTTGACTTCTCCTCTATCTGTAGAACACCCCACCCAACAACAGAATACACATTCTCTTCAAGAGCACATGCAGCATTCTCCAGATAGACCTTGTACTCCACCACAAAAAAGGCCTCAATGAAGAGGATTCAAATAACACAAAGTATGTTTTCACATCAAAATAAAATTAATTAAAAACATTGGAAAGATATTTGGGAAAGCCCCAAATATTTGAAAATTTTAAAAATTACTTCTAAATAACTCAGGGGTTAAATCACAAAATGCAGGAAGAGAAGCAAGGTGAAGAACAGTGCGTGAGACATGCTACCTGCTGTGTAAAGAGGGAAAATAGAAAATATTTTGAACTAAATGAAAATGTAAAAATATCAACATTTATGAAATACAGCTACACAGTGTCTAGAAGGAATTTATAGCTTTTAAATGCCTATTTTAAAAATATCTGAAATCACTAAACCAAGCTTCCTCCTTCAAAAATTAGAAAAAGAACAAACTGAACCCAAAGCAAGAAGGAAATAATAAAGACTAGCGCAAACTCCATGCAATGAAAAACAGAGAGTCAACAGAAGAAAAGAGATGAAGCCAAGATCAATTCTTGTAAAGCTTTCTGAGGTTAAGTGTACTGCAGTTACATGAGAGAATACCCTGGTTCTTAGGTAATATGCATCACGTCTTCAACCTTATGCTCGGATGATTCAGAAGAATACTGTTACGGGCAGAAATGTTTATGTCCCCTAAAATTCCTAACCCCCACTGTGGGTGCATTTGGACATGGGGTCTCTAAGGAAGCAACTGAGGTTGAATGAGGTCCTAAGGGTGGGCACTGATCTGATAGGATAAGGATCCCCATGAGACACCAGAGGGCGTGTCTGCTCTCTCCATGTGCATGTATCAAGGACAGGCCACTGAGGACACAGAGATGACTGCTGTTTACAAGTCAGGAAGAGAACCCTTAACAGAAACTGACCACGCTGGCACCTTCTAGCCTCCGAAACGATGAGAAAATAAATGACAACAGCACAAACGGCAAATTTTCCAAGGAAGCATCTTGGACCTGGTTGAAGCCACTCGGTCCATGGTATTTGGTTACGATAGCCCAAGCTGACTACCCACCTACCTACCTACCTAGAGTGCACTGCACAGGTGGAAAACTGGCAACCCTCAGGCAGTCTAGGTCAAGGGCAGAAGGAAGTTTTCTGTATTATTCTCGCAAATGCTGTGTTATTGCAACTAAGTGTGAAAATACGCTAACAAAATAAAAACTAACCCTTCTCCTTGCCTGGGTGGTGGACGCTTAAGTTGCTGGGCTGTGATGGGCTGAAGGCGATGCTCTCCTGGTTCCCTGACTGAGGTGAGGGCCTTCGGTTTAGTCCCGTCCTCCCTGCACAGGGTTCTTTGCCTCTATCCCACAAAGTCGTCAAGACAGTGGACGCAGATCCACTTTCTGCTGCTTCCTGGTGCCTGCCCTGTGTTTCCTGTGGTCCTCCTTGGAAAGGCCACAAAAGTGCTTCAAGAGGACTCAAGTCCAAGATGCTTTCTTGGAAAATTTGCAGTTTGTGCTGTCATAAATGTGGCACATTAATGGTTGCTAAAACTGGGGAGCAACTCCTCAAGGCTTGGTGGAAGCACTTCAACTGAGTTTAAATATTCAAAAACATAAGAACCAAATCCTGTTCCCCAGGGGCAGCAGCACTGGATCCTACTGACCAAACTTCCACCCTCCTCCCTGGGCCTATCAAGAAACCAATGGGCAGGGCGCAGTGGCTCATGCTTGTAATTAATCCGAGCACTCTGGGAGGCCACGGTGGGCGGATCACTTGAGGCCAGGAGTTTGAGACCAGCCTGGCCAACATGGTGAAACCCTGTCTCTACTAAAAATACAAAAATCAGCCAGGCATGGCGGCGCAGTGAGCCGAGATTGCCCCACTGCCCTCCAGCCTGGGTGACAGAGCGAGACTCCGTCTCCAGGAAACAAAAAAACAATTAGGCCCTGGGACTGTTTGGTACATGTGTCCTCTACTAAAGAGCAGGCTGCAAAGAAACTGAACTTTGCTTTAAAGCACTTGGTTTCAAAAGCTTCTGAAAGCCCTGAGCTTCCCACTACAACTGCAACCGCCACTTGGTAGGTATTTCAAGACTGGGGCTGCTCCCTGGGTCTCAACCTCCGTCCTTTCCACTTGGTTCCCACTCATCCTCAAGCTGTCCTTATCCAACACGGAAGACGCTCATTCTCGGAAGTGCTCTGGGAAGCCCCTTGTCCTCAAGGTCCTCTCTAGGAACCCCACTGCCGTCATTCCAGCCGGTTTCTGCCACACCCCCTTTGACAAGAACTGAAGAGCTGCTAGGGTGAATACTTGGCAGGCCCCTCAACACTCAGCAGCAGCATACTGGCCACAGGTCAGTTTCCACATTTTCCTTCCTTCTCTGTTTTTAAGGGGGTATAAAATGACTTACACCTGCATGTTTTCAAATCCACTTAAGACCAGGAGGTGATATGTGGACAAAGAGATCAAATTACCTCAAACCTTTACGGTGACAATCAAGCCAAGGTACAAACACGCTAAAATCACCACCCGTGCACCCACCTCTTCCTCTTTTTCCGTGGGCGAGTGCCAGAGGAGGGCCGTCCACATGCGGGCTCTGCTGCGTCTCACAAGGTGACTTCTCTCGTGCACCGAGTGAAAACCCTCCACATCTCCCCTGCCTGGCATTGTGCCAGTAGGCAGAAAACCTGGGGCCACAAAACTCAATGTTTAGTCTTTATTGGCATGTGGTTTCCTAGACCACTGTGGACACAATTCCCTCAGAATGGCCTATGCTGCGGAGGGAGGGAGGGGAGTGTCACAGTGTGGAAGGCTTGTCACACTTGGTTACAGAGCTCTCCTCTGAGCACCTCGTTTGTGTCAACTTCTGGCTAACCTGAGTGAACACCCATCAGCTGGGAGAAACAAGCGCTAGGGGGCACCTTCATGGCCACTGGTAAAGAAAGCCCTAACTGTCTACAATAGAAATGGAAAACACTTAACGTTTTATCCATTTTATAGTTTTGAACTAGAAATCTTCCAAGTTTAATATACACCTTCTTAGTGAATTCCCCCGCCAAAAACAAACAAAAAAACCCCAACCCCAAACCAAATGGTATTCCTGCATCTTGGGCAATAGCTCTTTCACTGTTGAGTTGTTCCAAAGAAAAACACCCGAGTAGGTAAGAGTCAAAAATGCCACTGAGTTTTTGCTGGGATCAAATTGATCAGGAGACAACAATGTGGTTCTGTAAAAACCAGCACATCACAATGGGTCTTCCCACACTCCATCATCTGGGGAAACCCAGGTAAGCAGCCTGGGAACAGGTAAGTGCTGGGTCACTCTCTGTAGGGCTGCCGGGCAGCCACGGGAACGTGTCCCGGGATGCATCTGTGCACACAGCCCTTGGGTTTGCTTTCTGCAAATTGCACAGAAAACAGCGTGGCTTCCACAGTAAATGGTTTTCAAACTGCGAGTCAAGGCAAACCGAAAACTTATTCCCCATCTGCCTGCTAGGTGGCCTTTCTGCTTCTGCTGCCACATCCCTTCCTGCAACTGCTCCCGGTCTAGACGGAAGCCACAGTGTCAACGTCCGGATCTCCTCACCTGAGTCATCTCCATCTGCACAGTGCCTTGTGTACTGCATCAAGTATTCGCTCAGAGGTCAAGAGGAGGAACTGACTCACGCGGTGTTAGTGGACGTTCACTACGCCTTTGTCGAGTACAATGTTAGTATAGGGGAAGGGCAAAAGCAGAATTCTGCCTCTCAAACTTGGCCATCTGAACAAACTCACTGCCCATGCTCAGTGCTGTGCGAAGGCGGTTAGGCACAGACATGTCCTTAGGAAGCAGCGCTAGGTATCTACACCTGACCGGATGTTCATCACATACTAAAAGGTAGGGGGACAAACAACAGACTTACTGAGTTCCGTCCCTTTCACAAGACATTGTTTCCCTATTTAAATGAAAACTCTTATTTAGGCCTTATATATGTGTCTGTGTTTACGATAAGGACACATTTAAAACAATAAAAAACTCAACCCCTACATCATACTACACATGAATTAACTCAAAGTGAATCATAGACATAAATATAAAACAAAAAATTCTGAAACCTGAGAAATCTTTACACTTTGGGCTAAGTGAAGATTTCTCTTAGTGAAGATGTAAAACTTAGTGAAAATATAACAAAAGCACAATCTGTGAAAGAACAAACTGATAAACCAGACATCCATCAAACTGAAGTCAAGCGAAATGAAGAAATGTTTACACAAAACCCTGTATGCAAATGTTTATAGCAGTTTATTAATAGCCTCCCAAACCTGGAAACAACCCAAAAGTTCCTTAACTGGGGAAAGGATAAGCAAGCTCTGGTACAGCCACACAATGGAATACCACGTGGCAATAAAAAAGAACCTGCAGCGTCATCCACGAATCTCAAATGCATCACGCTAAGGGAAATAAGCCAGACTCAAAGGCAACATATCGGAGATTCCATTTATATGATGCTGTCAAAAGGCAACGACAGAAACAGAAGAGATCACCCTGCCAGGGGCTGGAAGAGGGTTGAATATACAGGGGTACAAATGATTTGAGAAGGCTGTTTGATGCATTAACTGTGGTAAATAAACAGTATGTGTTTGTCAAAATCTGAACTATACATTTTAAAAACAGTAACTTACTATATGTAAATTATACCTTAATAAAGATGAAACAAAATAAAATCCACATAGATGGATTCAATCCACAAAGATGTTTACTAGAACACTATAGCAATAAGCTAAATATCAACAGGGGTGGTAGTTAAATAAGTAGGGTATCCACAATAGAATATTTATGCTCATTAAACCCATTTTCTTTCCCCAATGTGGGTGACATGCTATTTACCTGGGGAATAAAACCATACACAAATGGTCCCTCACGCGCGTGCGTGCACACACACAGGAACGCACGTGACACAAATGGTCCCTCACGCGCGTGCGTGCACACACACAGGAACGCACGTGTGTTTCCCCACACAGGGGTGTTTCCCACGCAGGGGTGTGTGTTTATCCGCAGGGGGAAGTCTACCTGCTGCTTTCTCCCACTCTGTCTCCAGGTCCTTCTGCCCCACTTCGATCTGAGCCCTGCAGGTGAGCACTGCCCACCCATCCGTACGTGCCGGCCAAGGGGACAGATTCTGCATGCGACACCAGACGACGAGGTAGTGGGTGAGGCTGGGTGATAAGGATTTGTGTGCAGGATTTTAAAACAGGATTATAAAGCTGCAGGAAACTAGAAAACAGGGGGCAAACAGACCAAACCAGCACTTTATTTTAAAAAGTTTTATTTTGGAGATTTAGAAATTTGAGATTTTTAATAACGGCAAAAGAAATTCAGTCACACCTAATGATTAACAGAACGTAGTGGTGTATTATCTAAACAGAAATCGTGCTGATGTGCCATAATAAATTGTCTATTAGTAAAAAAATACACTTTAGGGCACAGCATTGTATCACAAATTACAGTAGGGATACTTTGCAAGAATTTAATCAAACTAGAGAATTCTGAGTAGCTGTATCTTTTAAATGCAGCACTTAAAAATGTAACAACTCTGTGCATCCTTTTTCTTAAAAAAAATGACCTTGCATGTGTCATAGAAACGCTGCTTTATTGCTGCAGAGGTCAAAGTTCAAGGCTCAAGAGGTACAGGAGAGAATACAAAGGTAGCCTTTAGAAACTTGGTTTTGTTTATGTATAAAAAAGGTAAAGTTTATAAAAGTTAATTTACAAACCAAGAACAAAAGTGGTATGCACGCATTATATACAAGCATCCTTAAAACATCAAAATTTTCAAATGCATAGCCAGAAAGAACAGAAAACAACCACTGCCCCTTGTCCAAAAAAAAGAAAAAGAAAAAAGAAAAGAAAAAATCCCCAAATCACACCACTATTTTCTTCTGGGTGATAACACATTTCTGAAACCACCAAATGCACAATTTACTCAGTCTTTGTCATGATACAGTATCTTGATAATGCACAAAAGCCATAAAAACTTAGTAACATACAGCGAGAATGAGCTAAGAATTAAGAACATGAGGGTAAGGCATTCCTGCTGGTTAGTATGTTTGTGGTAATATGGTGAAGTTAGAGATCTGAAGAGGCCATGGAACCAGTCTCACATGCTTCTGTATCCTTCCCTATGAAAAATGTGTTTTCATATACAGTAAGTCATTGTCTTCACTTCACCCTCCCCCAGTTATAAATCCCCTTGCTGTACATTTCTGTTAAATCCACAACACTGGTTATATATTCCAGGTGCATTTTAAAAATGTGTGCATATTACTTCATGCATAATAAAATAAAATGTGTATGTATGCTAGGCCAGGGCCATAGTAAAGTTTGAAACAGTGTACTTTGGAAAGAACAGACCTCAAATGCACCCCCATTTACTGGCTGGTATTTTAACGGAAATCAATATGTGAAGTTAAGCAGTGACGATAAAAAAAAAAACTACAAAAATCACAAAGCAAAATATCTTTGAACCTCTAGCCAATACCAACAGTCCCGTCAATCACAAACACACAGCGTGTAGCATGTTTTCTGACCATGGTTCAGGGGCATGCTCACTAATCTTTATCAGTTCAAACAAATGCTTCATACTAACAAACTGTAGTATCAATTCTAAAAAAGGTATAATACTTGATAGAGTGGTTCCATTTAGATTAAGTTTAATCCAGTTTCACATTATTTAATCAAGTTCCTATATTTCAGAGTTAAAAGTGGTCAATAAGGACAGAAACACAGTTTGCTCCAACGAGATAATTTGGATCTCCAGGAAGACACTTGTTTTGCCAGGTTTTAGGATCACCTATGAGAGAAAAGAAGGTGACGTCATTTACAGTTGAGTAATTGCTATCTGCAATGCTTTGCAATTATAGGGCAAATATGTATATTGAAACATAATTTTCTTCTGTTTCTTCAGCATATTGTATTTGTTATCAAAATTCACTGCTTTATTTCAATGCACACCTGCTGCCACCTAACAATTTCAAAGGTGTTTCACACTTCTATTTAAAAAAATACTTAAAACTTTCTTTCCAACTCACACCATTAAGAACAGTTTTCTTTTTTTTAACTTTCGGACTTCTCCTTTATTACATTATCAAGTGCACTGACTTTTCAAAAAACGAATACAAGTGAGTGACGGCAATCTCATGTCTGGGACAGTTCCAGTTTGCCCGAGCCCACATAATTATCAGCAGCACTTTTTCTTCCCCCCTTTCAAAAGTCTGGAGGATAATTATATGATCACCTATTTAAGCTGAGAATGAGGACACATTTCTCATACTCAACTATAGACCAACAAATGAAACCCAGTTCTGCAGAATCTAGTTCTTGAAGACCATCTTTCCCCTTACAAAAAACAAACAAAGAAACGAGACTGCACCAGAGCTGCTCAGCTCTGATTCCAGCTGAACAACAAAATTAATCACGCAGCTTCAGAAACTCACTGACTGGGTGTTAGTTAGATCTCAGGATTTAAGTTTTTAATAAGCTCTTGGTGATTTCTATTAAATGTGAAGAAGGCAGGGACAAGTATGTGTCTCTGTGGTATCCAAGCAAGCTGAGAGTCACAGCTGTGGATTTCTGCTTCCCTTACAGCAATAGCTCTCAAACAGGAACGGCCCTGCCCCAGATGGGACATCTGGAGACAGTTTGCTTGTTACCACTGGCATCTAGGGGTAGAGGCCCAGGGAAGCTGCTAAATATCCCACAATGGGCCGGGCACGGTGGCTCACGCCTGTAATCCCAGCACTTTGGGAGGCTCAACCCTGCCCACAGTACGTCAGACAGTGCCACTGAGAACCCTGCCCACAGTACGTCAGACAGTGCCGCTGAGAACCCTGCCCACAGTACGTCAGACAGTGCCGCTGAGAACCCTGCCCACAGTATGTCAGACAGTGCCAGCTGAGAACCCTGCCCACAGTATGTCAGACATTACCTAAGCCATAGCTGGAGCCAAAAGCATTTCATTTTTCCAGAAAATGCGGTACTTGTAAATATGAGGAAATATGTATTTACAAGTAATTTTTTTCTTTGGTAACATTAAAATATGCTCTTGCTATGATCTTTATACCACAAACTTTTATTTCATACTGTACCCAACTAAAACTAAATAATGCTCGTCTGATTTATCAAAGATTTGGAAGCAGGACTTTAAATCAGGTTCGCTTAAAGTGATCTACACCCAAAATAAAATTCTAATTGTTAACTGACTTAAGTCACTCAAGGAAGTGAGAAATGTGAAAATGCAATGGAAGCTTTGAAATTATGATCTTAGGAGCAAAAAGTTGTTTACAAATAGTGTATAAAAGAAGCAATTTAGGGTATTACACTGAAAAACCATGGCCAAGTATGATCACAATGGAAGATTCTTTTAAGTTTCTCTGGTATACATACTTTGTAGATTAAGAAATTAAACAGGACAGGT
This sequence comes from Mandrillus leucophaeus, assembly GCF_000951045.1. NCBI lineage: Eukaryota > Metazoa > Chordata > Mammalia > Primates > Cercopithecidae > Mandrillus > Mandrillus leucophaeus. Next base: position 532,822 of record NW_012105342.1, on the reverse strand, counting down.
GCAGGGGCTCATGCCTGTAATCCCAGCACGCTGGGAGGCTGAGGCGGGTGGATCACTTGAAGTCAGGATTTCGAACCAGCCTAGCCAACATGGTGAAACCCCATCTCTACTAAAAATACAAAAATTAGCCGGGCGTGGTGGCGCACTCCTGTAATCGCAGCTACTCGGGAGGCTGAGGCAGGAGAATCGCTTGAACCCGGGAGGCAGAGCTTGCAGTGAGCCGAGATCGTGCCACTGCACTCCAGCCTGGGCGACAGAGGAAGACTCCGTCTCAAACAAAACAAAACAAAACAAAACAAACAAAAAAGAAACGAAACAACAGTAACCAAAAATATAAATAGTTATAGAAAGGAATGAACTAATTTTAATAAGATAAAAATGCCTGTCTGTGCAGGACAGTAACAATTCTCCCACTGCATCCTGAAAAATTGGACAGAATCAATAATTTTGAATACCAAGAAATAACTCAATTATTTGGCCAAATTATTAATTTTTTTTTTTTTTTTTTGAGACAGAGTCTCGCTCTGTTGGCCGGGTTGGAGTGCAGTGGCATGATCTCGGCTCACTGCAACCTCCGCCTCCCTGGCTCAGGCAATTCTCTTGCCTCAGCCTTCTGAGTAGCTGGGACTACAGACGTGTGCCAACACATCTAATTTTTGTATTTTTAGTATAGATGGGGTTTCACCATGTTGGCCAGGCTGGTCTTGAACTCCTGACCTTAGGTGATCCACCCGCCTTGGCCTCCCGAAGTGCTGGGACTACAGGCGTGAGCCACCACGCCTGGCCCAAATGATCAATTTTTAAAAGGAAGCAACTCTTCTATCTTTCCATATTTATTTACAATATATGCACCATAAATAAATGTGGAAATACCGGTGATGCCTACAAGGCCACAGGAACAGAGGGAGAGATTTGCTAACACACAGCATGGGTAGCATCACCAGCCCAGGTATTAATCAACGACAGTCCCCAAAGCCCCAAAGGACAGAGTGAAGACAGCATACCCGACGAGGAGTCGGATGATTTTAGAGCAAAAGACCAACCGTCAGGAGTCATGGACGCACAGTGTGGTAAGCGCAGCTCCACAGGCTTCAGGAACTTGAGGCCATGGGGACCACACATCACCAAGGGACTCAGCAGTGTTTCACCTGGAGTTGGAAAAGGGGATGGGCAGAGAGGTTGGATGTGGTCTTTCTTCTAGACCCCCAGTTTTCCTCACCCTGCTTCTAATTATATGCTTGAAAGCCTAATGCAGTTAGTTCTCTACAATCGCACTGACCACAAAAAAAATGTAACAGCAGCCACATATGGAATTTTAAATTTCCCAGTAGCCACGTTAGAAAGTAAAAAGAAACAGGTGATAACAAATAGTATAGTATTTTAACTCAATCTAACCAAAACACTGTTATTTCAACATGTAACCAATATATGGTATCTTTGGAACTTGGTGTTTATTTCACATTTCCAGCATCTTTCAATCCAAAATTGTCACACTTCAAGTGCGAGGTAACCACGTGCAGGTAGTGGCTACTGCATTCAATCATATGGGTCTATAGTATAAAACATATTCAAATGTACTTGTTACAAATGTGACATATTTTCCATTTTTAAAATTTGCTCCATAGATGCTTAAAGGGATTCATGCAGGGCCAACACAGTCAGTCCTACTGGTTTTTAAAACAGGATATCCCCAGAATCAGAGTACAGAATCAGATAGCAGTATTCTGGCAAAACGTAAGAAAGTGTTAACTGATTTAGGAAAGTAAAAGCACTGCTAAAAGATGCTAAATCACGACACAGTTCGTTACAATATCCTGATAGATCCAGGAGGATTATGAAAATAACAGTTTCCTTAAGAAGCTCAGAAACATACTGTCATCTCCTCTGAGATTCCTTCGTGCACTCTGCCGAGCATGTACTAGTGTAGGTTCTGGGGTGATGATAAGACAGTACCTGTCAAGACGTTTAGGTTCTCCAATCAGGTGAAGACACAGCAAAGCCTTTCTGAGTGGGTGTTACCTAACCCATCTCCAGAGACGCAAAGGCTGACTGACTCCAAGACAAATTTGGTTGGGTCAGCCCAGGCTGCTCAGCAGGCACAAGTGAGAGACATCCCGTGGACTGTCCTATGCCATCATTTTTTTACTTCATACCAAAAGTAAAAGCAGGCAGTGTGGCCACCACAGCCTTGCCTCAGGCCACCTCCTGCCTGCTTGCAACACCATCCCCAGGGCACCCCTCGCTACAGCACTCATCTGAAAGGACCTCCCTGATGAAAGGAACGTGCTATTATTAGTGGCCCAGGGTGGAGGTAGAGAGAGGTGCTGCATTACCCCCTTAGCCAAGCACTATAAGCTTTAAAGTGCACACAGGGCAACTCTTAAGTTATCAAAACTAAGGAGAAAAATAAACACATTTACCTTTCTCTTTATCTAAAGGTGGGAGGATGCTGTTGTCTCGGCAGACCTTAAAATAGATTTCCTGCTCAACTCCTTCGGGAATGGCTCCTTGAGGGATAATTATACTGACGCCAGTTTCTATGGAACTCAGCACGCCACCATTGCTGTTAAATATGCCTCGCGCTGTGGCCACCACAGTATGACCATCTTCATCTTCATCCTCTTCCACAGCTGAAGGACTGAAAGTTCAGAAATGGCTAGTGAGTGAATTCCTAATGGTACACAGGTGCTTTGCTTTCACTACTACTGTATTACGTGCTTTCATTTTACTTCTGTTTCTCCATATAATCAAGAAGTTACTTTAACAAGATAAGTTTCTGGCAACAGATTTTACTGACAGGGTTATCTCAGAGAGTATTATTATCATTATTATTATTTTGAGACAGAGTCTCACTCTGCTGCCCAGGCTGGAGTGCAGTGGCACGATCTTGGCTCAATGCAACCTCTGCCTCCCGGGTTCAAATGATTTTTCTGCCTCAGCCTCCCGAGTAGCTGGGGCTACAGGCATGTGCCACCACGCCTGGCTAATTTTTGTATTTTTAGTAGAGATGGGGTTTCACCATATTGGCCGGGCTGGTCTCAAACTCCTAATCTCATCATGATTCACCTGCCTCAGCCTCCCAAAGTGCTGGGATTAGAGGCATGAGCCACCATGCCCGGCTGTTCTTCCATTCTTAGTGACACAAAACAATGGTGCATCTCACAGCTGACAGCATCTCAGACTTGATAACATCTCCCTAGGATTTTAAGTGCACATGAATATGGTCCTGCCTCAGCATCCCTGAGGACCAAGTGCCCACCCTGCTGCAGAAGGCAAGGCTTCCAAGGTTCCATGAGCTGAAGACCCTTGTATGGGCACATCCCAAACATCCACAAAAAGAGAGACAGTAGATTAACTTAGTAATCACACAACACCAAAGGCAAAGGAGATGTGGTATCAATGACAGCTTCAAAAATAGAGGCTATCAAGACTTCCTGAAGGACAGTTTTGAGCCAGGGCTTAAAGGTGAGCAGAAAGACCAACAAAACAATCACATGAAGGTAGCTGCAGTTTCACTCCAGCATGACCGGAGTGCCAGGGACGACATCCTACGGCACATATCAAGGGAGCAGAGTGCAGCCTGAGCTGCATAGCAGGGGTCAACTGTGTCTGTCCCTGACCACCGGTGGATGTGCAGAGCTAGGAAGGCAGTGACCGCCATAACCATCCTTGCTCTCGGAAAGCAGCCTCAGGTGGCCATCCTGATCTTTGGTTCTCCCTGCCTATAAGTGCTTCTGCTTTACGGTGGCATGAAAATGGAACTGGCTGTAGGAGGGTGAGATGAGCTAATGTGTGGCCAGAATCCATCCGGTCAATCACCACGGAATGAAAGACAGGAAAGAGGAGCTGCAGGGAGGCTCCAGGAGGGCTTGCTCTGTCTCATTTGCTCAGCCATCTTACTAACTGCTGCTCTTTAAACAGTCAGGGCTATTCTATTTTTCTTCTTAGCATCATTGTGGAACAAATAATGAAAGAGGAACATAGATATTCAACGTTTTTAGATGTCCTCCACATGCCCCTTAACAGCAGGTCAGGAGAATACAAGAGGCCATGGCTGGTTAAGAGTATGGGTTCTCGGCTGGGTGCAGTGGCTCACACCTGTAATCCCAGCACTTTGGGAGGCTCACTTGAGCCTAGGAGTTCAAGACCAGCCTGGGCAGCATGACAAAACCCTGCCTCTACTAAAAATACAAAAACTAGCAGGGCATAGTGGTGCATACCTGTAGTCCCAGCTACTTGGAAGGCTGAGGCACGAGAATTGCTAGAACCTGGGAGGCGGAGGTTGCAGGTTGCAGAGTTGAGATCACGCCACTCCTGCCTGAGTGACAGAGCGAGACTCTGTCTTGATAAAAAAAAAAAAAAAAAAAAGAGGCCAGGTGTGGTGGCTCACATCTGTAATCCTAACACTTTCGGAGGACGAGGTGGGTGGATCAGTTGAGGTCAGGAGTTCAAAACCAGCCTGACCAACATGGTGAAACCCTCTCTCTACTAAAAATACAAAAAATTTAGCTGGGCGTGGTGGTGCACGCCTGTAGTCCCAGCTACTCAGGAGGTTGAGGCAGGAGAATCGCCTGAACCCAGGAGGTGGAGGTTGCAGTGAACCAAGATCGCACCACTGCACTCCAGCCTGGGCGACAGAGGGAGACTCCGTCTTTAAAAAAAAAAAAAAAAAAAAAAAGCATGGGCTCAGAGGTTGGATGACCAGCTGCTAAATCGAGGCTCACCTCACTCTAGCTGTGTGACCCTGGGCAATCTGCTTACTGTCACTCAACCTCAGTTTTAGTAAAACAGGGATGATGACAATACCTACCAACCATACATGACTGTTAGCTTTATTATTTTACCAACAGCTTGTAACTCCTGGAGGCCCTTCTATGTAACAGCATTCACTGCAACAACACTCTTCAGTTTAAAGGTTGAGTTAAAAAGATCACTTCAAAGTCCCAAGTCAAATAAACTACAACAAACTCACATGAGAAAAATCACAGGGGCAATGCTCTGAGCAAAGGCAAAAGTCTTACCTTACAGGAATAGCTTTAGGCACTGTGCTGATATTATTTATTTGATATTTAGGCTTCTCTGCATGGATAGAGAAAGTTTCAACTCCACTGTCAAACTCAGAAGGCTGTGCCAAACTGTGCGATTTCACAACAGTTTTTGGAGAAGTGGGAGTTTTTGACAAGTCAGGTTTATGTGCAGTTTCACTTGGCAGAAGATTGTGATTGAATTTAGGACTTTCAAACTTGCGTTCAAACGGTCGGGCAGAACTTGTATATGGTTTTGGTGTGAATCGATTGTATGCTGGAGTGACCGTTTTCTGAGTCTGTTCAGTTCCATTAACTGGGGCTTTATCTGGAAAACTTTTCTGGGGATAGAAAGCTGGCTGAGCAGTATCTTCTCGGTTTGGTGGTCTGAAAGTTGCTGGCTTATTCTGAGACGGAGGTGGGTCTGGTTTGGACACTAAGGAATTCTGAAAATCCAATGACACTGAATTACCTGAAAAACAAACATAAGCATTTAAAAACCTTTCTGAAAAAAGGTGTAACAGCCCTCTCCCAGCTCAACTTGTCCTGGTGCTGGAGTCGAGGCCCAAGTGTGGGTCGCACAGCCAGAGCCTGACTCCTGAGCCCCGGAGGCTAGGTGTGGTGCTGAGGGATGAGGCCCGCACGGACAGGCGGTACCATGAGTAGACCCTGCTGCCCTGGAGTCAGGGTCCAGCTGCTAAGATTCCTGGCCTCCAAAGACTGGCACTAGTCTTTGTGAAAACCAGAATGGCCAATAACTATATAATAAGGACACTCACTATTAATTAGAAAAATGTAAAACAAAACCAACCAAAAGCATTAAATACTATTTCACACACACTAGAATGGAAAAACTGGAAAGTTTGATAATGCCAAATGTTGGTTAAGAAGTGGAACCACAGGATTTTTTATGCACCGGCAGAGGCAGTGTAATATAGTACCAACTGAACTCTGTGAAATAATTAAAGACACTACAGGACAAGAGAATTATTAATCCAAATTCCTCCTGAACATGGCAATATAATTACCACAGTATGAGAAGAAAAATCATATGGTCATCTTAATACATGCAGGAAAAACATCTGACCAACTGCTCGCAGCGAACTCTGAATATGGGGAACATCTTAAACACGACAAGGGACATCGACGAAAATCCCACCGCTAACATTCTAAGGGTAAAACATGAAGTCCTTCCTCCTTAAGATCAGGAACTAGCAAAAGAGGTCCAATTTCACCACTTATGTTTCAGAGTTCATTGGAGGTCCTGGCCAGTGCAATCAGCAAGAAAAGAAAGAAGGCCAGGTACGGTGGCTCACGCCTGTAATCCCAGCACCTGAGAGGCCGAGGTGGGCAGATCACCTGAGGTCAGGAGTTTGCGAACAGCCTGGCCAACATGATGAAACCCTGTCTCTACAAAAAATACAAAAATTAGCTGGGCGTAGTGGTGTACACCGTAGTCCCAGCTACTCAGGAGGCTGAGGCAGGAGAATCACCTGAACCCAAGACACAGAGGTTGCAGTGAGCTGAGACTGTGCCACTGCACTCTAGCCTGGGCGAGAGCAAGGCTGTGTCTCAAAACAGAGAGAGAGGAAAAAAAAAAAAAGAAAAAAAGAAAAAGCATAAAGACTGGAAAGTAAGAATTAAAACTGTCTTCATCTGTAAACATGGTCGTGTGTGAAACAAAATCTTAGTAAGTCTCAATCCAGAACTATAACACGTCTGCTTGAAGACTCACAAGTCCTGGGAGGTGCCTCCTAAGGGAATAAGAGAGAAGTCTGTGCTACGAGAATGCCTGTTCCCGGCAGAAGAGATAAACACTTTGTGTTACATGCTGAGGGTAAAACGTTACACAGCTCTTAAGATGAATAAGCTGGAGCTGTATGTGATCTACCTGGTATGTAAATGCAAAAGTCAAGGTGCTATGGGATACATTTTCTGTGAAACACCATGGCTTTTCTATTTCGGTGTGTGAAGATGAAACATAACAATACGTTTTACAAACCATCTTTAGATATACTGGCAAACACTACTTCCACAAGATTGAGACTAGCACAAAACAGATTAAAATCTGTTTAGCTAAAAGGCTTGTCCAAAATAATGGTCTTGTAAAAACAGGAGACATACTTTTAACAAAATTCTTAGTTTTTATTGTTCCCAGCCCAAAGGTTTCAATCATGTATTTTTTAATGTAAAAACCATTTTGCCTAGAAACCACCAGAATTTTACTTCTTAAGCATTACTGTGTTATAATGTCTACTTCCGAACTTCCTACCTTCACCATGTGCTCCCTTAGAATGTATGTGGAGAGACGCGCTGGTGACAGGTTGAGATGGCTGGGCGTACTGCGAGGGCAATGGAGGAGGAGGGGGAGTGACCTGGAGGGGTTCATAGCGTTTCTCACCAAATGATCTATCTACACCATCAGCTTCAGGAGGCTTTCCCCTGTTAACAAATGAAGAAAATGCCAACACCTGAAAATGGACTCACATTTACAAAACAAGTTCTCATTTCTGCACGTATCTCTTAAGTTAACTAGAAATTTCACAATTTATTCTCGTGAGTATGGGTAGCTACTCTACCGAAATATAAAAACAGATTCAACCATTTATCGGCACAAGAAATGTCCACACACACAAATACTTTAAGAATATTAGTAAAACATCCGGAAGATGGCAACCAAAGGCAGGTGAAATTTTGGGTATATTTTAATATTTAATTGTTATTTACAAAAGATAGTAACATTGACAGATTTAAGAAAGTCTTGCAAATATTCTGAAAACATATCATGGCACAAATTTTCCTGAGACCCACTTTTTTTTTTTGAGCCAGGGTCTCATTCTGTCGCCCAGAGTGGAGTGCAGTGGCGTGATCTCAGTTCACCACAACCTCTGCCTCCTCCCAGGCTCAAGCGACTCTTCTGCCTCAGCCTCCCGAGTAGCTGGCATTACAGGCGCCAGCCACCATGCCTGGCTAATTTTTGTATTTTTAGTAGAGATGGGGTTTCGCCATGTTGGCCAGGCTGGTCTCAAACTCCTGACCTCAAGGGATCTGCCCGCCTCGGCTTCTTAAAGTGCTGGAATTATAGGCATGAGCCATCGCGCCCAGCCCTAGACCCACTTCTGATTTTGTATCTGGCATCTGGCATACTCAGAGCACTACAAAAACAGATGTCGCAGACTAGGGGTTGGCAAACTTCTTCACTAAAACACCAGAAAGTAAATGTTTCTGGTCTTTTGGTCCATACAGTCTTTGTCACAACTATTCAAACTATGCGGTTATAGCCTCAAAGCAGCCACACACAACGGGCATATCTGTGTTTCAGTAAAACTAAAAAAACTGGAGCTTTTACTTTTAAAATTTCCCCTTGAGTTACCAGGTCCATTTTTTGATACTGCTTTATCTTAGAAGGTTCATTTAAGTCAAATTGTGCCATGTATGCTTATTTTTTCAGATTGCCAATTGTTAATATGTAACACAAAATTCACACAAATCTTTTTAGAAGACCCATAATTGCAACATTGCCATCTAAACCTTACTGCTGAATGCCAAAGCCGCATTAGCTTTATGTGCACCCACAATAACATACGCATTTGGAATATCCCGGTCATTTTCATACATTTTCATTGAAGAAGTCTCATGATTGGCTTCTTTATCTTGCTTTCATGAATTTAGACTAAGCCCTTGATGATGACATTAAAATCTGAAAGTGCACATAATGCCAGTGACACAGTGAGGGACACCTTACGGAACAGCCTCACATTAATTGCCAGTCTTACCACTTGACGTTCCTTTTCAAGTAGTCATAGCTAGTGTAAGAGCCAAGAAATCTAGGTGATGGCAAAGCAAGCGCAACGGAAAAATGAAAGAAAATGGTCAATCTAACTAAGTAAATTTGCAGCAAATGGAACTCAAATGTCATTTAAAAATAACCAACATCCACCATTTCACCATAATTTGGTCTATAAAGGAACATATCACTAACTCTCATTTGGCCAAGGAAATTAAAGATAGATAAAACACAGCCACTTAGTTATGCCATCTGCTGGCCCACCCTTCATGTACTTTAACTGGTACTGCAGTGAAGAGCAATGTGTTTGAGCTTTGCTCCTTCTGCACCTCTGTTGCAGCTGCTAATAGTGAGCAAAGAAATTTATCAAATCAAAGAGTGGCGATCAAGGATAATCAGCAGGTTCTGAGTAAGTGGGAGTGAAATGTCCTAGTAAAGAAAAAAAAAAAAAAGGCTGGGCAAAAGAAACACTGCAAGTGAAGACACAGGAAAAAGTAACACAACAGAAGAGCCACACCGAGCCCCTGGGAGGGGAATGGTAAATGGACAGATACAAACATGCCTGGCTTGAAACCTGGCCAGACTTCTCATGTTCCTTTCTAGCAAGACCTTCTGCATCGGCAATCGTAAGCTGGGCCCTGTGGTGGTGGAGTCTTGCTGGTGAAGCTGCATGCTTGATGCTCAGTCTCTCTCTCATCTAACGATGTCTCACAAACACAAAAACAACTGAACATCAGTCTCTTACATTTAGTTCTTTAAAAGCTAAAAACCACCATCATTTATTGAGACCTGGAAGTCTCGCTGAGTGAGCTGAGTCCTGAAAGGTAGACTTGATAACAAAAAATCCCTGGTTGTCCTGAAGAAGTTGACTCAATCTCTGGGCGGAGACATGTGAACAGCCCTGGAGGGACACTGCTCTTCTTGCACTGTCTTAGAATCCTGGAAACTTCCAATTTACTTTGGAGGTGAAATGTCTAAGCTACTGTCTCCTAACCTTTCCAGTTGTAATCCAGCTCTATGGAATTTTAAGACTGGGTTATCTGCTTGCTTGCTGGGGCATGTGTCCTGTGCTAACAAAGATTATTTTCCGTCTCTGATTCTCACCATTTCTGAGGTGTGTTTTTAAGTGAAGCATAAGCACACATCATCTGGAGGAAGAAAATTTTGCCACTCCTGTATTTTACGGAAAGAAAGAAATGCCTGAAGGCAGTCTATTTAGGGACAAACAGTAAATGGTTTTGAAATGCAGGACAGAGTCCTATATTTTAAGCTATTTTCCAGTTGATGAAGTTGTACTTATCGGATAAGAGGATGAAAAAGCATTACAAGGGAAAGTTACAGAAACAACTTCCCTCTTAGTTATCTTCCATGACCCTTATTCTCCTTTCCAATTCTCTAACCATTAAATACCTATATAGGAAAATGCAGCACAAGTATAGAGAGTTTCAATTTCACACTACAAAGGAAAAAAAAGTATACTGGTATCCATCCCAAATTATGCTTTTCTCACTCACAGCAGCAGGGAGTAAAATCAAACTGAGTTCCAAGTAAATTCACAAAGACAGATGTCATCTACTTCACAATATATCCCTGTGAAAACAATGACCAGGTAATACAGGTTCCTTCCAGAGCTATGTTAATGAAAAGGAGGGTGGTGGATGCACCTAGTACACCATGCCCTGTTTTGAGCTTCATTCACTCAACAATTATTAAGCCCCCACTGTATGCAAGGCAATGTTCTACACCCTGAAGTCATACATCACAAATAAGCTAAGTCTTCTTTCTAGAAAAACAAAGCAAACATGCATTTCAATTGATTCCCTGGCAAAACAACTCTTTTTAGATCTAAATATAATCCTTTTTTTTTTGAGACGGAGTCTCACTGTGTTGCCCAGGCTGGAGTGCAGAGGCACCATCTCGGCTCCCTGCAAGCTCCGCCTCCTGGGTTCATGCCATTCTCCTGCTTCAGCCTCCCGAGTAGCTGGGACTACCTACAGGCACCCACCACCACGCACAGCTAATTTTTTGTATTTTTAGTAGAGATGGGGTTTCACTGTATTAGCCAGGATGGTCTCAATCTCCTGACCTCATGATCCGCCCGTCTCGGCCTCCCAAAGTGCTGGCATTACAGGCGTGAGCCACTGTGCCTGGCCATATAATCTTTTAAGGTTGTATTCTATTTACCAAGTATGTAAAATGATAAATAAGAGATATCTTTAAACTACACCCATGAGCCTTCTTCTGACAGGAATGAATGTGTTTAACGGTGTTTAATAAAAATAATAACTAAAGGGTACACCCAAAGGTGAGCTCCTAAGGCTCAGTACCTACCTCACTTTAGGCTAGATACCATTTAGATGCTACTGTGATAACTGTAAATGAACTCCTGTAACACTGTAAATGTAAACGAATTCCTAATGACAAATCCACATCTGTTTTTGTTCTTGTGGGTTTTTTTCTGTTGAGGTATGAACCCAGCTGTGCGCCTGTGCGGGTTTACATTGTGCCTAGCTCACTTCAGTCTAGACATCATCTAGATGCCACAACCCCTTTCTAGTGTTGTGCTAAGGGGTGGTTCACAACACTAGTGCAAGACACGATTTGCATTTAATATAACCCCCATTGCAGCACTCTCAGTTTGCATTTGTATTCTCATAAACTGCTTTCTTCTGTAAACATAAAGCCTTAAATATAAGACAGTGAAAAAAAATGTTTTAAGTCTTCACTTCGAATGATGTCTTAGAAAAAGCAGTGGTAATTAAAATTAGGTTTTAATGTTAGTGGTTTTAAAGTACGTTCTAAAACAATTTCACACAATAGTAAATGACAAATAATTAATTTCCCAAGATAATCCCAAGCCCACGCAACTAATTAAGGAAAAATCTAGGTGCTTTTAATCTAGACACAATACTATGTGAGATGAATTCTAATACGTCAATCTGGCTAGATACTTCTATGAAGGGATTTTTCAGGTTTTACGTCCCCAGTCAGTTGAGGGGAGATGGTCTTGGGAGGGCCTGGCCTAATCAGTAGAGCCCTCTGAATGAGAATTTAGGCCTTCCGTGATCTCACACTCTGCAGTAGCTCAAAATCTTCCCTTCCTGACCAACTGCCCTCTGAAATACGACTTGCTTAGCCAGCCCCTGTAACTGTGTACATGAATTTCTTTTGACAAATCCACACCTGTTTTTGTTCTTGCGGGTTTTGTTCTGTTGAGGTATGAAGCCTGTGTGGGCTTAGACCCAACTATCAGTACCAAATGCTCTAATCAGTCAGGGTTCAACCAGAGACACAGAACCAGCAGGAGACACAAACCCACGCAGGCACAAGAAAGGAGAACAAACTAACACGAAACCCGGGGATCAGCAAACAGAGGGGAGCAGCAAGAACAGGGAAAAGATGACTGGGAGTCAAGAAACTTGGGTTCAGTCCCAGCTCTGCCCTGTCATTTTCCCTCACCTGTAAAACTGGATCAGAAATCTTACAAAAACAAAAAACCTCTTCGGTATTTCCCTCAAACAGGATCCTCCTCACATCTGTTTTTATATTTAAAAAATAAAAACAGAAAAGAAAAAGAACCAGCATGAGGTCATTCTGTGTGTGTACAGAAGACTGATGATTACCTAGCAATGAGGGTCCTTGTAGCTGACACTGTCTTCCGTCAAAGCCCTGTGATGTCAGCATCTTTGTGAATGCAAAAACTGTGTACATCTAACAGCAGACTTTAAAAGCAAAACACACATCCCAGAACTAAAAAACCATGTACAATGCTGAAGCACTAGAGCCTACAGAAATCATATATTACATTTAAACTATTTTTCTTCAAAACATATTGAACTGCACGAGATTAATATGCTGCATCCTGTTTTTTAAAAGCCAGGTGAAAGAACTTACTTTGAAGAATAACTAGAAAAATTTGATTGATTCTGAGAATGAGCTGGCTTTGCAGGCTCGGAGAGATGGCTGGCAGCAATGTGTGCAGGAGGCTTATTCTCAAAACTTCTTCGGTCAAAGTATGAGAGCTGTTTTCGATAATATTCTTCATCTTCTTCAGGGTCATAATGATTTGACCGAACAATATCTTCAGGTGGCTTCAGTTGAGGCTTTTGAGGTTCTGGGATCCTAACAGATAATGAATGACAAATGGAACACCTTTTTAGATATTAATGTTATGAAGGAAGTAGAGTACGTAAGTCTTACCTTGACCAAAAGGTCAATAATTACTAACTGCTGTGATTACTGAGGATCTGAGCAGTCCAACAGTTAGAATAGATATTTCAAATCCCATGTCCTCACAGAGTATACTCAAAAGGCAGCCCCCTTCTGGCTCATGAGTCCTTTAACACAATTTAATAAGCTAAACGATTATATGATTAGGGGACAGCAGTTTAGAAGTAGTTACTCAGAAAGACAAAGGGGAATGCAACCAAGACAGTGAGCATCTTGAGAAGTACATATATGAAGGTCAAGAATAGTAAATGATAGACTTTAAGAACTTTCACAGGGATTTTTAAGAACTCAGTCCAGGATCTCAATGATTCTCATATGAACGAATAACTCTATATGGTCTAAAGTTCTAGAAGGCATAGAAAGCAGATGAGGAAGAAAGCAAGTCACTAAGGAAATGCATATTAGACAGCTCTCTTCTTTACGATAAGTGCAAACATATATTCCGGCAAAAAAAAAAAAAAAAAAACAAAGCAAGTCACTAAGGAAATGCATATTAGACAGCTCTCTTCTTTACGATAAGTGCAAACATATATTCCGGCAAAAAAAAAAAAAAAAAAAAAATCAGAAGAACTATTCAAATCTAATCTGTCACTTATTGGCAGTGCAATGAGGCCATGGGAAAAAGCTCAGGCTGAGGAGCAGTGGGCCAGGTTTCTCTTCCAACTCGAAGAAGTCTTGTAAGCTACTTAACCCCTCTCAGCCTCAGTCTCTCTCTACGATGCAGACCACCACTGTCACCTCATTATGCTGATGTGTTTAGCACAAGGGCAAGCACCTGATGCATGCTCACTGAATGATTTGGTTATATTAACCAATCTGAGTCTGTTTCCTCACCACTGGAAACTAAGAGGTCACACGTTGAAAAGCACTTTTAAAACTAAAAAACATAATACAAATGTCAGAGCTTAAAAATGTTTATTTAATCATCTGCTTGGAGACTATCCTTCCGAAAGTTTGCTAAAGGTATAAAGATTTGTCAGAAAAGGCATAATAAAGTTCTACTTTTTTTTTTTTTTCTTAGAATCACTGTGTAGGAGAGCTGATAGTTTTTATTTAAGGACAAACTCCTCCTATTCACACCTCTCCCCTACTAACACAGTAAAAGGTTTTCTCATTGACTAAGAGGGATACATTCCTGGTCAGTTCTATGCCACAAAGAGCACAAAGTGCACTCACCTGTATAGAGTTTTGTCATGTTCACTGAACTGATTCTGAGAAGTGGGTTTGGGACCAATGATGGGAGCACCTGAAGGTTTAGATGCTACTTCTGGAGGCTGTTTAGGAGAAAAAAAAAAAAGACAAATATGCCTAAGGAACAGATAATTACAGAATAGATACCATGTAATGGGGGAGGGGAGAGCTAAGAAGCCTTTTAAACCATGTGCCTATGCATCCAAGGCAGGAAAGACATATTTACCTTAAAAGTGGCAGTGTCATTTACATCCTTCTTGGTCTCTAAGGATGCAGATCTTTTGTTTTCAAACATCTTAACTCTGGTGAGTACAGACTGTGGCTTCATTGCTGGATCTTCCTCTTCTTCGGTTTGAGTTGGGGGTGGAGGCAGCGGTTTGGTATTTGAAGGCAGAGCTTCTGGCTTATGCTGAGATGAAGGTATCAGCGGAGGGACAGCTGCAGCACCATGGAGAGGCTCAAAATGACCTGCTCTAGAGGTAAATCCTTGGGGTGGGACTTGCTCGTAACTGCGTGAATATTGCTCAAAATACTGCTTGGGCTCTGCGGGCTTGGGCCCTGCTGAAGGGTAGGGCTGGGTTTCCGGCCTGTGTCTACCATGCGTGTCATACCCAGGAGCTGGCTGCTCTTCGTGCCGCAGGGCAGACGCTCTAGGTGCCTGTTCGTAACGTGGTCTGCTGTCATAGGACAGAGGGGCTGGCTCTTCAAAACGTGGAAAGTACCCGCGTTCTGAGGACTCTTCGGGATGCTGTCTGGAGTCAAGGTCTCGAGAGTGCTGATTATCAAAAGGTGGCCGAGATGGGTAGGGCTGTTTGTCATCATAATATGACCACTGTTCTTCATACATGGGGACGCGATCTTCGTATCGCAGACGATGTTCATAGTTTCGAGAAAACTGGTCCGTATAGCTTGAGGACTCGTATCTGTACGTGGGCTGCTCAAGGTCTCTGCTGGCTTGTTTCTCTACGTATGGGAGTTGGGGTTCATAGGTCAGATTAGGCTCTTTGTCTGGCCTGTGCCCTGGGTGACCAACGGCTGGCTGTTTCAAAACATGGTTTTGTCTCATCATTTCCTCGGAATATGGATCCTTTCTGTACACCTGTATAAAAAATCCACATTTAAGGACAAAGTCTTGTTTTTAATTTCAGTCTATTTTATTAGACTATGATTAAATATTAAACTATGATTTAATATGTGAAAATGGTACGTTTTACCATTTATTATCAGGATAGACAAGATTAGTGGAAAATGCTGGTTTAAGTGAAAGCTCAAAATTTATAATGCAGGTAGGGGCTTTTATGTTTCAGCATGTACTAAACAGTGAGTTAAGATAAATATTAAATTTAGTAGAAAATTAATGCACTAAACTGTTGATTACACTTCATTTTGACACTGAAAAATCCTAAAGAAAATTTATGGGCATCATAATCTGCGTTAACATAAATATGTTTATGATGGGTTTCGATTACGTACTAAGGAATTCTGGAAGATACTGAAAGCCAAAAATAAAAATAATAAACAATAAGCACAAATCTCAATTAAAAGGCCTGTTTTCAAATAATCAGTATACCAATGGAAGCCATGCAAACTACAAAACTGAAATGATTTGTATTGATTTGAAAGCATTACAGTGTACAAGCCCGCAGTAAAAAAGCAAAAGAAACACTTAAAGGGCAAAGCAAAAATGATCATGTGCCAGATTGATGGAGAGCAACAAATGAGTGCAACACCGCAGCACAGGTACCTTTGTTGGATCTACATGCGACGACAATGATGGTTCTTGATCTCTTAGCATTATGTGAGCTGCCTCAGTACTTGGTGTTCTTAAAGAATCAGCTTGTGGTGAGTAAGTGGTGGAAGGAGCTGGGGTGGGCTCCTCCAGTCTGACATTAGTTAAATTTACATTATGATTAACAGCAGAGGTTGATGATGCTGGGTTTGTTTCAGGCGAAAGGTAAGGGACTGGAGATGAAGCTTCTGCTTTCTGTGAAGTGTTTAAAATATTTTAAATATAGTGTTTCTGTTTACTGCTAACTTCCCACTTCAATTTATAGTGATTGGTAGACATACATTTTAAGTGTGCTGAATAACAAAACTATGACCTCATGTCCTAAACTTTCCAGAAAAAAAAAAAAAAATCCAGTACATTGCTGTGTTAAGACAAACACACAAAATTTAGAATTAAGTCCTTGGTACTCTCAAATTGAAATTGAAGATTAATTCTTAATCTGGAGAAAGGACAACATATATATTTTTAACTCAATCACCACATTCTAAAATTTAATAATGCACCTCTATCTACAAAACGTTGAATGTTTGCTGCTTACCTGTTGAGAGGCTGGCTTAAATCCAGGGGAGTCTATTCTATGAATTGGTTGTGGCTGCGCTTGTGGTGAGTAAGGAGGATATGTTTGGTTTTCATGATGCATTCCAGAGGAGTCCTCTCTTACAGGCTCAGAGGACCGTGTAATGGCAGACTCCGGTGGAGTCCCAACCTCATCATTAAGAGTTTCATCTAGTTCTTGATCAGTGTAGGCCCCGCCTTCTGTGTCTGTGTCTTCATAGTCAGAAGTGTGTCTACTGTCCGTGCTATACATTGAGTATTCACTACCTGGAGCTGACAGGTAGGACAGACGATCATCATGCAAATCAAGGTCATCACTTGTAGCACCATCCGCCTGGGTCAAATAAAAGTAAATTACAAATTTTATTCAGTAGTTCTTTAAGAGATGGCCTTTATCGTATAAGGGAGATTGAAAAGGATATCTTTCTCTGGAGAAGTCACATCTACTTCTTGAAACTTCTGGTAAGGAAAAGTCAAGAAGATTGCACAAGCACACACACAGACACACAGAGCACCCCTCGAGATCTGAAGAGCATGGATGAAGGAAACAGTGGCTGGTAAGCCAGGACAAAGTCAGACTCCAGGGCCCAGCCCTGGAAGACGACGAAGAAACCCTGACACTGCTCAGATTTATAAAACCTACTGACTAGCTCTTCAGCCCTTTTAAGCAAGGGGAAGAGGGAGAATTACCAAACTAAGCTCACAGAAACAAGGACACACTGACAGAACAGCACATGGGAGAATACCTATGAAACAAACCCAACAGTTCAAAAGTTGAACAAGAGCTAATATATTTATGTTTAGGAAACAACTGATATGGTTTGCATTCGTGTTCCCACCCAAATCTCATGTTGAATTGTAATCCCCAGTGTTGGGAGAAGGGCCTGGTGGGAGGTGACTGGATCATGGGGGTGGTTTCTAATGGTTTAGCATCATCTCCCTCACACTGTCTTGTGGTAGAATTCTCCCAAGATGTTTTTTTAAGTGGGCAGCACCTCCCCCACTCTCTTCCTCCTGCTCCAGTCATGTAAGACGTGCTTCCTTCCCCTTCCACCATGACTGCAAGTTGCCTGAGGCTTCCCCAGAAGCAGGAGCCTGTACAGCCCGTAGAACTGTGAGCCAATTAAACCTTTTCTTTATAAATGACCCAGTCTCAGGTGGTTCTTTATCGCAGTGTGAGAATGGACTGATACAGTAAATTGGTACCAGAGAAGTAGGACATTGCCAAAAAGATATCTGAAAATGTGGAAGCAGCTTTGGAACTGGGTAATGGGCAGAGGTTGAGACAGTTTGGAGGGCTCAAAAGAAGACAGAAAAATGAGGGAAAGTTTGGAATTTCCTAGAGACTTGTAGAAATGTTTTGACCAAAATGCTGATAGTGATATGGACAATAAAGTTCAGGCTGTGGAAGTCTCAGACAGAGAAGAAGAACTTACTGGGAACCGGAGTAAAGGTCAATAATTCTTGCTATGCTTTAGCAAAGAGACTGGTGGCACTGTGCCCCTGCTCTAGTGATCTGTGGAACTTTGAACTTGAGACAGATGATTTAGGGTATCTGGTGGAAGAAATTTCTAAACAGCAAAGCATTCAAGAAGCGACCTGGCTGCTTCTAACAGCATGTGTTCATATGTGTGAACAAAGAGATTATCTGAAACTAGAACTCATATTTAAAAGGGAAGCAGAACATAAAAGTTTGGAAAATTTGTAGCCTGGCCATGTGGTAAAAAATAAAAACCAATTTTCTGGGGAGGAATTCAAGCTGGCTGCAGAAATTTGCTAAGTAAGGAGGGACAGAATGTTAACAGCCAAGACAATGGGGGAAAATGTCTCCAGGGCATTTCGGAGACCTTTGTGGCAGCCCCTCCCATCTCAAGCCCCCTCCATCTCAAGCCCGGAGGCCTAGAAGGGAAAAATGGTTTTGTGAGCCAGGCCCGGCCCTGCTGCTCTGTGCAGCCTCAGCACATGGTGCTCTGCATTATGGCTGCTCTAGCTCCAGACATGGTCAAAAGGGGCCAAGTTACAGCTAAGGCTGTTGCTTCAGAGGGTGCAAGCCCTAAGCCTTGGCAGCTTCCACATGGTGCTAAGTCTGTGGATGTACAGAGGCAGACAGTAGAGGCTTGGGAGCCTCTGCCTAGATTTCAGAGATGTATGGAAATGCCTGGATGTCCAGGCAGAAGTCTGCTGCAGGAGCAGAGCCCTCATGGAGAACCTCTAGGGCACTGTGGAAGGAAAACGTGGGGTTGGAGCCCCCACACAGAGTCCCCACTGGGGCACTGCCTAGTGGAGCTGTGAGAAGAGGGCCACTGTCCTCCAGACCCTGAAAGGTAGGTCTGCCAACAGCATGCATCATGCGCCTGGAAAAGCCACAGGCACTCAATGCCAGTCCATGAAAGCAGCTACAGGGGTTGTGCCCTGCGTGGCTTCAAAGGCCTTGGAGGCCCACCCCTTGCATCAGTGTAGCCTGGGTGTGAGCTGAGGAGTCAAAGGAGATTATTTTGGAGCTTTAAGACTTGATGACTAATCTACTTACTTTTGGAATTGCATGGGGACTGGAGGCCCTTCGTTTTGGCAGATTTCTCCCTTTTCAAAAGGGAGTATTTACCCAATGCTTATATCCCCTTTGTCTCTTGGAAGTAACTAGCTTGTTTTTGATTTTACAGGCTCCTAGGTAGAAGGGAGTAGCCTTGTCTCAGAAGAGACTTTCAACTTTTGAGTTAATGCTGAAATGAGTTAAGACTTTGGGGCACTGCTGGGAAGGCACCATTCTATTTTGCAAAGTGAGGAGGCCATGAAATTTGGGAGGGACCAGCGACAGCATGATATGGTTTGGATTTGTGTCCCCAGCCCAATCTCATGTTGAATTATAATTCCCAGTGTTGGAGTGGGGCCTGGTAGGGGATGATTGGATCATGAGGGCAGTTTCTAATGGTTTAGCACCATCCCCCTAGTGCTATCTTGTGATAAGAGTTCTCCCAAGATCTGTCTGTTTAAAAGTGTGCAGCACTCCCCGCTTCTCTCTCTTCCTCCTGCTCCAACCATGTAATTAAGATATGCTTGTTTCCCCTTCACTGTCTGCCATAAGTTTCCTGAGGCCTCCCCAGAAGCAGAAGCCTGTACAGCCCACAGAATTGTGAGCCAATTAAATCTCTTTTCTTTATAAATTACCCAGTCTCAGGTAGTTCTTTACAGCAGTTCAAGAGTAGACTAAAACAACCTGTTAAACATTTGGCCCTTAAAGCTGTTATGAAACACAATGGAAATCATCACCTACGTGGTGGTTGCCACATTAAGAAGAAATTCTTTATTATTTTTCATAGAAGCAGTATCCAACGGATGGAGAGGGAAAAATACAGTAATGCTTTTCTTCTGTAAGTAATTAAGAACTCAGTTTCTAATAGTCTATGTTGATTGTCTTCGGAGTAGATCAGAAAGAAAGTGAGAAGTATTTGAGGGAAAGGAAGCTACAGAGTTGCAATCAACAGGTTATCACTGGACAGTAATGTGACACTAGTACCTGGATTAAAAAGAACACTCCCTGAAGACCCTGCCTAGACAATGTGCTCAGTCATGACAGCTGAAGGACCTGGAATCCAGAAATCAGAAAGCATTTCTTCCACTTCAGTGTGGACCGAAGGACAAACATGAGACTCTTGTCCTCCAGGAAGATGTACTGCTATTAACTAGCAGGTCTGGTGTGGCTCTGCACATCTGCTGTGCCAGAAGCATGGTCTTGGGAGTCAAGCTGCCTGAATGGAGCTTTCCATGCAGTCCCCAAGCTTGGCTTGTTAAGACTCTGACCTTGAGCACGACCTTCCTGATAAGAAAGACTAGGGTGTGTCAGGTCTCCCCATGCTCCGGTTTTCGAGAGAGTATCTGCCAGGCTGGGCTGGGGAGAGTGGGAATCCAGGGATCTATCCTGTTAGGGCACAATCTCTCTGAACAAGTCTCAGTGGCTTCTAAACTCGGTAACAACTGTTGCAGAAGAAAAGTCTTCTTGCTATCTACTCTAATCTTTAACTTGCCAGGGTTCTGAATACTATAATCCAGTAGCCACTCAAGGAAATATTGAAAGTCTGGGCAAAAATAACTTAGAACTAATCAATCCACTTAGTTTTTGCAGCTGGTTTGAAATGCATATGTGAGCAAGAACGACGAGTTGCTTTGAACTAGGAAATATGTTAAGAAAGCCTTTTCCTGGCTTTTCCTGGTTTAGCAGGGAACATATAAGACTGTGTTAGATCTTGTAAAAAGGAACTCTTTCTAGCAATTAGGTCAAAATAGTTGGTTCAGGAAAGTCAATGTGAAATGAAGTGGTTTTAGTTTAAGAATCTATTCTATGAAATATACTTGAAAAGAAGGGGACAGGAAGATAAGCTTTAAGTTATAACAATGTTTTCTGCCTTACAAAATGCATCAGTTTAGCCTGATAATAACCTGTTTTTCCTCACATAAAAAGCTATAAAATTGGACCTTTATTTTAAAACCAAGCAAAGAAAGCAGATAAGAATATCACTAAAAGAAATTATAAAAAATTAAGATTTGTGGATTTTAAAAAAGCCTCTCAGGTAGTAGACATGTATACTTTGTGCATTTTGGGAAAACATTTATAGACTAGTTTCATTTTAAGAATTCACTAGTGCAAGCTATTAACACTGGACCTGACAAAGGATGTTAATAGAATTGTGTTGCTATAGAAGATCAGTATGAAGACGACTACAATCCTCAAGTGCTGCAAAAGTAGAAATTAGTAATAGCGTGTTCCTGTCAAGTGGTGTGGTTTGCTTCCACCTTCATTTTCCTATCAAGTTCCAGATGACGTTATTCAGAGTGGTCTTAGGCTCTTATATACATGGTCCATCCCCCAGACTGGTTCACAAAGAGAAAAACCATAGTTCTGACACCTTACTATAGGTGAGAACAACAGACACTGCCTCTCAGTGTTAATAGCTCTCCTTGCAGAGGCTGTGTATGTCTGGGTAGGGACACGGGGGGTCCTAAGCATGCAGCATGCACTCTCAGAGCCATCTGTAGCCACAGCCAGGCAGAGGAAGAGAGGGACCATGCGGGGGCAAAACACAACAAAAACCAAACCAACAAGAAGTACAAAAAACAAAATAAAAACCAGAGATATTCTCAATCTTCCCTAATAACCAAAACTTATTGCACTGATCTGAAAAAGGTAAAAGACATTTAAAAAAAAAAAAAAAAGCTTCCTTCAATGGTGTACTCGGAGGAAATGATTAACTCTCCAGACAAAATAAATACACCTTCCCATCAAAGATTGCTATAAAACCAGAAAGACTGACAATAGAAAGTAGTTATTTTAAAGCTGGCCATTTGGACATATAGAAAACAAAATTCAAAGCCAGGAAGGATCTAGTACTTTGTTCAATATCTCCCAGTATGCTGTAAGAATGTTAATAGGTGTTGAGTGAAAAATAAATGTGAGGAAATGCATGTAGTGGGCTTTTTAACTTTAAGATGTCTCAGAGCCTTTCAATGCCAGTGGGTACCAGGATACTCCTGAAGGGGTCTAGGGTTTATTTCCCACCTGCTGCTTGCCTTCACAGTGCCTTCTCTCTCAGAGCAAGTCCTGAATTGAGAATGCTGAGGACAGCACTTTGGGAGATGCTCATCTAGGCCTCCAAATCCCCTCATTTTCAGAGGAGGAAACTGAAGCCAGGCTCAAAGTCGTCATTCATAGCCAGACAGGGGCAGCATCAGAACTCAACCTGCTCTTCATTATAATTTGAGATTCTTTAGGAGACAATCCTACTGTAGTGGTAATTCAACAGGTGAGAAAATTTAAGAATTCTCTTACCATCAGAAACAACTTTCATAACCCCTACACACAAATTATAAAAACCTAAAAGCTAACTTTCCCTAAATTTCTCCAAAACGTTGATCTAATTAGAAAGCACTGGTACCTCAAAAGCATCTCTGATTAGTTACACAGTTTACTGAACAAGTCAAAAACGTAACAGGAAATGTCTTACCTTTCCCTCAGAAACCCACACCAGCTGGTTTTGCTGCTGTTGAATTGCTTCTTTCAGTGCACCATACCAACCATCATTCATTGAATTTAAGTTAATTGTAGCTGAAAATAAATTAACGATGTAGTTTTATGGTTAGAGCACTGCCAAAAGTCAGAAGAATTCAACCCTGCTTACAGCTAAATCATCATTACTGAAAGATGGTATCTGAGGATGCAAATATCTGAAATTTCTATTTTGCTACTGTATATTTTCTTTTAACCAAATAGCAGCTGTTAACACAACAGGAAACTTTCCAAGAAAAGATTGTGTAAGTTTTAGTATTTGAACACTGTAACATTTTGGCCTACTTAATGTTGCCCAGACATTGTAAGCTGAAAGAAGGCCTTTATTAACATACTCACTTGTAAAAAGATGGTGATTATTTTTACGAAGTTTATGAGATCGCTCATATAACTTCCTGGCACTTTTCCGAGATTCTGGACATAACCTCATTCTCATTGTTTTTACTCCTTGCTTAGAATCAGGATTAAGAAATACAACAATTGGATACCACTGGGCATAGTTAAGACGATCAACTGCATTTGGTGTTACATCTAATAAAGCATGTTTGTCCTAGAAAAAGAAAGCAAAATATATACAAAGACACAAGACATCATTAATTAAGAATCATCACATTCAGTTGGGTGCGGTGGCTCACGCTATGCCTATAATCCTAGTGCTTCGGGAGGTCGAGGTGGGTGAATCACTTGAGGCCAGGAGTTCGAGACCAGCCTGGGCAGTATGGAGAAACCCTGTTTCTACTAAAAATACAAAAACTAGCAAAGCACGGTGGTGCACGCCTGTAATCCCAGCTACTTCAGAGGCTGAGGCACAAGAATCGCTTGAACCTGAGAGGTGGAGGCTACAGTGAGCCGAGATCACGCCACTGCAGTCCAGCCTGGGCGACAGAGCAAGACCCTACCTCAAAAACAAAAACAAACAAAATTTCAGTGGTAACGGATCTTTAATTGTATTCTAATGTCTCAGGAGCACATATTAAAAAACTAATTTTAAGTTAATTCAATTCCATTTCTAGCCAAATTTCTAAAAACCTTTCTATGAAGTTCACTTTTAAGACTTAGCCCTAACACCGCCATCTGACAGTATTATCCGTGTGCAGTTAGAAAAAAATAAGTTTAAGAATTTAATGTTCCTGACATTCCTTATGAATGTAAATATCAAACTACAACTTGAATTGTACTGATGTAATATATAAGCAGTCTGTTAATTCCATCTAAACATCATACACTTGTTTTCTGGTAATGAAAAATCATCTTCTGATGCCTACAGTAACTATTCCCTTGAAAGTAATTATTATAATGCTTTTCAGTAAGGGCTTAATTTTCTTATAGTATGTCAGTAATAGTCTTAGAAAAACTACCTTCTACTTTCAAATTAACCAAATCCCATCCCACTCAAAACCACAATAACATAATGAAATAGGCCAAATTTTAATAACTTACTTGATCTATGATTTGCTTTATTGTATGCAGGCGAATAATGCCAGAGCTACGTTGGTCAGTTCCAGCGTCTCGTGGTTCACTCTCTATTCATTATGTCAGGACAAAAATAAGACATCAAAGTTTCATTGGTTAGATCAGAGTTTCTCAACTGCTGGCCACCACTGATATGCCAGGCTGGACAGTACTTTGTTTGTGGAAACTGTCTTATGCATGCAGTACTTAAAGTAAGTTTTAATACGCACACTTCTCATTTTTTTTTTCACTATTTTTCCAACTACTTTAATAGTCTGGAAAAAAATTAGCCATTAAAGAAGAAAAAATATATAGGAATACACATTGTTTTCTTTTGCCTGGGGCTCTAACATGGCTCAACACGGCACTACCTCCCACCCCTTTTCACACTGTGACATCCAGAGAAAATATTATTTGTATGGCACACTGAGATAAACGGAGGAGGCTGCTCCTTTGCCAAGCTCTAACCAGCCACTACTGGCTGAAGAGGTCAATACCTTGGCATGTCCATCAACCATCAGTAATGGTGCTATAGCAGATTGCCTAGGGAGTTCTGGGTTAGAGACCTTAGTTACATCAGTAGAAGGGGAACCTAGGGGCAGGGAGTTGTTCATCTGTAACTGTGAGACAACCTATGGCTTCATCCTGGCAACCTGTCTTCACTGGTGTATAATGTGCCAAATGCAGCTTGGACTGGTTTCCAACCACCATCTCAGAGCACAGCAACGTTTGTGACTGTGGTCACAAGGAAAGTTTGAAAGGAAAGGAAGAGCTTTGGTGTTTCAGAGATCAGACAAAGGCAGAGATCTGGAAAGACAAGTCACACTGATGGTCAAGATAAATGGTTTTAGAGAATGAGACTACCATAAGACAAAGCACCATGGGCAAGCAGGGCAGAATTTCAAATCTAGTGAACACTGGAGAATTAAGAAGAAAGACCAACTGGGAATTCTGGCTGGAAAAAAAATATGACTAACTCCTCAATTCAAAAGACTGTCATTAGATTCAAAGAAGATATACAACTAAGCTACCTGAATTCCTCTTTGTGGAGTAAACCTGATTAAACCAATGTATTACCCTTTAAGGCAGAGCTTTGTAAGTCATCATACTTGCTTTTCCCAAATCTAAAAATCCTACATTTGGTTATGGATAAGGGTCACCACCAACTTCTTCAGGTGAAATGTCATCTACAGATAACTTAGCCAGACGCAGTGGGAGGTGCCTGTAATCCCAGCCACTAGGGGAGGCTGAGACAGGAGAATCGCTTGAACCCAGAAGGCAGAGGTTGCAGTGAGCTGAGATCACATCAGTGCACTCCAGCCTGGGCAACAGAGTAAGACCTTGTCTCAAACAAAACAAAATAAAACAAAACAAAACCTCTTCTGAATAAACTAAAAAGATAGAAATAAACATTTTCTAATTTGCTCAGATTTTACTCAAATCATTTGTCTGCAAATCTTCTGATGTTCAGAAAATAAATATCCTTATTCAATTTAATTGGCAATCAAATGAAAAGCAATGTATTAAAGAAAAGATGATGTTCTGATTCTTTAAATTAACACTGTGCAGTTTAAAGATGTTACTGAGGGTCAGCTGGGCGCAGTGGCTCACACCTGTAATCCCAGCACTTTGGGAGGCCGAGGTGGGCAGATCACGAGGTCAGGAGATTGAGACCGTCCTGGCT